>NW_027021265.1:62194-95085 GCF_036884655.1 Musa acuminata AAA Group | reverse complement strand
TGCCCGTAAGTCTGTTGATGTTGGCATCAACATCAATTGAAGCTTGAAAACCATTAAAGTGTGTTTGGAGGTATAGATAAGGTAAAAACTTTAAAGCTTTAAATTCTTTGACGTGAATTCAAAACTCTTATGATGAAAGATTCTAAATCTATTGTTGGTTTTTGTTTTTAAAGTCTCTTCTATTGTGAACCAAATGAGGTCTTATGGTGAGAACCTAAAGATCAAACAGTTATAAAAAAAGTTTTATGGAGTTTATCTCCAAAATTTGATATAATTTCTACTACTATATAAGAAGCTAAAGATATAAGTATATTGTTTTTTGATGAATTAAGGGGCTCGCTTTTAGTTCATGAACAAAAAGTGAACATATCTTCAGATGAAACGTCAGAACATGTTCTTCAAATGAAGATAGATTAGAAGGATCAAAAGAAAAATTCAGAAATCAAATCTCAAGGGAGAGATCAAAATGGTAGAGGCTATGGACGATCTGACGCTCGAGGAAGGGGACGAGGTCAATCAAATGAGAGTTAGAGGAACTCCAATGAAGGTAACAAAGAAACTTTTAATGTTTTTGTAGTGCTTTGGATTCATACAAGAACACTTATTTATATTAGCCAAAAGATAGAGTATAAGTTTTTTTAAATAATGAAGAAATCCATCGTAGCCTAATAGGTCTGTTTACTCTCATCAATTTATCTTAATCTAAATTCTTATATTTTGTTTCATCTAATCTCAACTATTTTGAATCAAGAGGGTGTGATAAGATTAATTCAATGACGAAAAAAAGCAAGATGGACGAATTAAAATCTACTACGACAACAAGTCAACTATTGCAATGACGAAAAATCCTATCTTCGACGGGCATACCAAACACATCGAAGTTTGACATCATTTCATTTGTAAACTAGTTGATAAAGAAGAAATTCAAATGAACTACTATAATATTGAAGATCAATTTGTCGATATTTTTACTAAAGCTTTGGCTAAAGAAAAAAATTATTTTTTTCCGAATAGTTAGGATTAGATGAAACAAAAGTTAAGGATTTAAATTAAGATAAATAAATGAGGGTAAGGAGATCTGTTGGGCTATGGTTGATTTCTTCATTATTTTAAAAAAATTATACTTTATCTTTTGGCCAATATAAATAGGTGCTCTTAGATGAATCCAAAGCACTACGGATTGAAAGTACTCATCGTTGATTTCTTTAATATTTAAAAAAATTTGTACTTTATCTTTTGGCCTACAGATTGAAAGTACTCATCGTTCCTTTTATCTTCTTGATGGGTTTGTTATCGATGAAGGGTTAGAATTTGTTGAATTCAAACGGTCCATTTGATCGTTTGAACCAGATTTAAGGGTTTTTAAACCCTTTCTACCGCCTCAATTCATCCGTTGGAAAGAATTGAGTTGGGCGACGAGACAACTTCTCAATCGCATTCAGCAACCTGCTTAGTCCATAGATGTGGCAGCGACGTGGACAACAGTGCCTCAACCGATGACGGTGGCAACGTTAGAGAGTCAATCCCCTACTCGAGGAATCCTATCATTTTTTTTGGTGGTAGAACCAGGTATATCCATTGATCGATTCATTTTTATTTGATTCATTTGAATCTTAAAGTTTACTCATAATCTAACAATTCAAATCATTTCTTTCTAGATAATTCAATATCAACAGAAGGATGGTCTGAAATCTGTCACAAAGCTACTCCTCAAAGCTCAAAAAAGATATGTACCACTATTTTTTCACAATTTAGAATATTTTTTATGAAATTATACTAAATTTATATTTATTTCCAACTTAAAAACCCTAATCTAATTTTTTTTATTTTCAGATAATTTTAGAGCAATTTTTGGTCTTTTTTTTGTGCCGTCGGCATGCCCTGTCATGGTGACACTTGGCACATCGGCATGGGGTGGCACTTACCGTGTTGTCGATTGGCTGTCACATCGGTTTGGACCAGTAAGGCAAACCTTTGACCTGTCCATGTCGAGTTTGAGTTTTGTAGCTTGTTGCCTTGCAAAGAATTGTTTTCTTTTGATATGTTGTAAACATAGCAGCTAACACAAACATCTAATGTGACAGCAGGTAACCCCTGGTGCAAGCCTCCTTATCAAGCGATCCATGAGGCAAGCACTCCATTGATGACAGTTGTTTCCACAATATAAGCCGCCACCTGATCTATGTTACCACCAATCCTTGAGCTGAAACCTCTTGCTTAAAGGTTCAAGATAAATTTCCAATTCACCACAAAAAACTTCGGTAAAGGATATTTTGATTAACAAGTTTTTGTTTGATAGTCTTTTACAGAGAACTTGGCATGTAAAAAAAGTTGTCCACTTGGGGAATCATTGCTTTGCAGCAGCTCATTGTGTTTGATCAACCAGGTAAAAATGTACTGAAAGGCTGCAATTTGTTTACAAAGTGCTATCTTATTTACAGCATCATGTTTTAGTTAATGATCAGGCCTACTAAGATACCATGGGGGTGAATAACGGTTACACAACCGTGCCTCTAAACTGCATCAGCGTAACTAGTGTTTTCCATTCTGCTAATGCTGCATTTGTGCATGCTGAAATTATACTTTATATGTTCGCGGTGAGGATGCAAACTTGTTTAGTAGTCGACCTTCTCATGTTCCCTATTAGCCGTAGGCTTTTTAAGGAAATTGTCAGAAACCAGAAGGAACTTTTGTACATAATTTTTCTTTCCTTCTCCCAAGCATAAACCGAAATCTCACCCATGTCACTAGGCTGGACGTCATATGAAATTTCACTTGCCAAAGAACAATATTGTCCAAAAGGGAGTCTCTGTGGTTTTGACAAAAAAGAGCTATATACTCCTCATAATTTCATAAAAAAAAATAAAAAACTAAATTCATTAAGCAAGTGTGATATTGTTGGCATCTTTCATCATCTTCCGAGTAACAACTGCTGCAGGACACAATATATCACCATATGAAGCCCAGCTGTCCAAATGTCTTCCCCAACCTGAGCTGCAGCAAGTCTTAAAAGGATCTGAAAAATTGAACTGTCATATTTTAGGAGTCGAAGACAGAAGAAGCTACTGCAACTCAACTGACACGAAAAAAACTACATTAGCCGTGCAAACCCAGGGAGCCTGGCTTACAGTTAGATCTTGTGAGCACGACATTTTGGTAAAGCAGTAATATGGATCATCTGTAGAACAACACTCCAGTTGGATTTTTGTTAGAACTCATTTCTGATGCCAGGACAGCATACGTAAAAGGTACTGTATTCTTCAGTGGAGCGAGGTTTTAGTTCACTAAAGGAAGAAAAAGATGCAACACAGGCAGCTTTCAGATTTTGCTTCCACAAAGAGTCGTTTTCAGCATCAGTCGTTTACATTATTGGTGTCGGGGTCTGTTTCATTTTGAGAATTCAGCTGAAATCTCATGTGCTTGAGGCTGTTCCCTCAAATCTCTAGAACTTCATGAGAAGCCTTGTGATTACCATGTCCAGATTGGCAAATATTGGTACTAAGCTGGCGAGAGAGATTTCTAGCCTGGTACCACGAGCAAGATGAAGAAGATGATGTTCTAGGCAAAGCTGAAATGTTTGCTAGCCATAAACTTGTTCGAGTTTGGGTGCTTACGATGTAAGGCAGGTAATGCAACATAATTACATATCCACAGACTATATTGGCTTTTCCCAGTCACATGTTAGTAAGAATAATTAATTATTCACAGGCACCAAATCACGAATTCTCAGTAGCACAACGCGGGTTCATTCCGATCGTAAAACAATCCCAGAAGCCTATATTTCGGCTGATCATGAAACAAGCAAATGCTTCAGAAGGTAAACTGGAAAATGAATACATGCCAAACACGAAACACTTCGGACAATTGCCGGATTTCTTCATGAAACCTGTGCTTTGCCCATCCTGATATTGACGTACCATGGCAACTACGTCACTGAAACTTTCTTTTCTGAAAGAGAACTGCAAAATGTTTATTTCACATACCGACTATTCTGTAATGAGATATGACACAGGAAAAGATCCCACCTCTACATTAAGCTCATCTAGCAAAATCATTCCACAAGAAACAGTACAATAAATTAGCTGTGGTAATTAGGAAGTGTGTACATCACAAATAGAATTTGGGCTCGGGTTATTGTGTTTGAGCATGGTAAAATGTTATGCCAGGCTGTTGCAGGGGCCTATAACTAGGGGGTGCTGGCTGTTGAAGTGCAAACTTGGGTGGCTGTTGAGTTATCTGCATTGGCTGGTTCATGGTCAGTGGTGGTGGAGGTGGTGGCTGTTGAATCAAAGCCATCGGCTGTTGCTGCTGAGCTGAAGGTGATGGCCTTCCCATATTTATCATCTGAGGTTGAGGTGGTGGTGGTGGAGGTAGGGCACTGTAGGTGTAGGGTAGTCCAATCATGACACCTCCAGGGTGTTGCAGGTACTGTTGTGTTGAAACTGGGTACATACTGTACTGTGTCTGTGGTGCCGAAGCTTGGCTTTGTACAGGATTCTGCTGCAACAAAACCGCTTGAGCCTGATGCGGCGTTGGAACAACAATCGGTTGAACAGGTATGAAGGCAGTGGCAGTGGTATCGGAAATTGGCAAGGGCTTCTCGGCTTTTATCCTCCTATCTGGTGGGGCTGCAGAAAAGGAATTAGATGTAGTAGTCGTTGATGCAGCCAGACCTGCATTCTTGGCCTCCTCTGCAGCAAAGGTGGAAAGAACCGAGGTCATGATTTGCTGGGAATGAGTTGAAGCTGCAAGCTTATCGGCGACCTCCGCAGCAATTGCAGCAGCAGTCTTCTTTGGATCTTTGTCTGGTGGACTATTCAAAACTGGCTTTCGTGGTTCCGTTTTGGATGGTGGTTTGGTCGTCATCACAACTGGCTCATTGTTAAGCCTCCTCTGCATGTTGGCAGCCTCGTCAACCATGGCTTGGGCTAGCTGTCATTGGACAGATCTTTTCATCAGTAAAAGGAAAGCTAGAAGTGCAACTAAACAAGAGTGGATCACGTGCAACAACATTTGCAAGAGCAGGTTTCCATGAATCATCACTATTCCTACTAGCCATGGATGAATTGTTGTAAAGGGAAGGTCTAGCTCCATGCTATCCACAATTTCACTACTGCAAAGAAACCATCTGATGTTTTGCAGGCTACAAGAAGATTAATTGAGAATTTTATTGTGTGATGACCCTATTGCAAATGACCACAAGCAAAGACCATATCACCTGTACACTATGTTGGCTCAGAAATGCAACCCAACATTTAAACAAACACACATCATCAACATTGACAAGTAAACAATGACCATAAATTACAGCAGAACATGGTATTCCTATCATTTCTTTTTCAAGAAATTCAAGAAAGTAAAACCACATTACACACCTGTAGCTGTGTGCAAACATTCTCCAAGTCAGATTCCTGAACGAAATTCACAAACCAACAAACAAAATTCAAAAGCAGGTCCTTTTCTCAATAGACAAGCATAATTGACAAAGTTCCTATTTGAATACTCACAAACCTGTTCCGATAGTGCTTCTTTTAAGTGAGTCACAAGGGCTGCACGATTTGCTTCAATTAGCTTAAGCTTCTCAACACATTCGTTCAATGTTGCCTCTTCCACCTGTAACTCATTTGCCAATGACTCCCTGCGAGGATCTCCCTCTGAAGCAAAATTTAAACAAATAGTCTCAAGAGAATCAATATAATGTAATTGTGAAGGTACCAAATAAGGGAAACTTTGCATGCATGACCATTAGCAATTATTTACCATGATTACAGGCACTTTCGACATCCTTTTCCAATTTTCCAACATGCCTGACAGCAGCCTTGCATTTGTTCAAGTCCAACTCCTCACTGGAGTGTTCACTGAGTACATTGTGCAGTGCAGTTACAATTTTTTCTGCTGTCCCTCCTACAGATAATTTCTGGTATCATAACAATTGCATATTTAGCCATTTTCTTCTCAATTTGTATCATGTACATAAAAATACTTACAATATAGAATACAAAGGACTTTGATCTTACTATCTTTACAGATCGTGAGTCTCTCCTTATGATTTTGACAGAACTACGTGAGCGTTTTTTGTTCAATTCCAAGGTAGGTGGAGGTTCACTTCCAAGCATCAATTCTTTCAGGCCGCGTGCACGTGACCCGAACACTCTTCTTTGCTCCCATATATCAACCTATAGTAATTAATGATCCAGCCATGTATCAGTAGCAACATTCAATTTGGCAATCTTAACATACTTCAAATTCCACCTTTAGAAATGCAGAAATTCATGACATTCGTCATATGTTTACAACATTAAATTCTTTGTTAGTTCATATATAAGGTCCATCAGTGGCCCAAGCTATAAATTTTCTGACTATGGAATGATGACAATTTCACTACCATAGTGTCTCAATGATAAAAGTTTACAGAAAACAAAGCATATGCCATATACTTTTATCAGTTTCAGATGTTTCAGGTCACTGTTAAAATTACAAGGATGGCTAGTAAATGGCCAAGCTAGGCAAAATTGCTACTTCTAAAGTTTCAGCATTTATGTTTCATGGCAAAGCTCTTGAAAAAGCACTATCTTTGGTAGTATAGGTGAAGAAAGTGTACCTTGCCTTTTAAGGAGAACCTCATGAACTAATAAGTGAACTACATAAGATGCTTGATCAATAACACAATCAACGTAAACAAATGCATGTACCTATCTAGTTAAAATGCATGGGCTTATATAAAAAAAGAGACATCGGCACAAACAATCAACGCATTAATTGAACACATCGCAGATAGCAATGAACTAGAAAGTTGACTACAATACAATTATCTTCTTGTCAGGTGTACAGACAAATAGAAGAAGTCAAAGGAAATTAAATAAACTAGGATTTGAGTGTTCAACAAACAATCATCATATGGACAATATGCAATTAACTCCACCAATGGAATAGCAGGTCTTCAGCAGATGAATATGTCTACTACATTAAGCTTTTATACCAGCATTCAAAAAAACTGTTCGAGACACTTGACAGCATATTGGGCAAAAATAGGTGATTATGTGGAGAAATGGAAATGCTTAAACGAATATGGGTAATGCATTCTACCACAATCTGCGACAGCAGATGCAGAACAGCCTGTAAGCAAGTTCCATAATTACTGTGATGTCACTGGGCTACTCTTTTGAGTTCAGTTCACTGGATATAACTTTCGATACTGTCAGTCTTCATAATCTATTATATATTTTTTTATTTCTTTTTACATCTGTGTTCATCAAAGACTAGCAGCCACTTTAAAGAATCAGCATGGGAACAGTAAGCATAAAAAGGCAATTCATCAGGAAGAAAACAGTCATCATTCAAGGCTTCTGCTACTAGTGCTCCCCTAGAAAAATGAGAAATAGAGATATCATATAGATATACAAGAAAGCCCAACATGCCTTGACTAGTCTATAATATGAAGATTGTAAGCATGTTCATTCGGGTGTTCCTTTCTTCACTAGGTGCAGCAAGAAACACACATCACAACTTTGCAAACGAAGATAATGGAAGGTGGCATATTATCGAGGAGATATAATTCTGCGTTTGAAAGGATGACAAGCTGTGCAAATGAGAAAAAGAAATCTTAAAAGAACAATCATAACAAGTATGTAACCAAATCAGTAAATAGGACGAACCAGTCGGGAGACAACATTCTTCCCATGTTCATCACCATTCTCAAGAACATCCTTAAGTGCTGCCGGAAGAACCTTCCAAAATTCACTGACAAATTCAGTTCCAGTACGCTTGCTGTTCTGTAAGATATCATTGGCAAGATATAGAAAAGGAACCTTCTGTTCCTTTTGTGAACCATGGAATTGCTTATCCCAAGTTTGGATAACCTGTTCTGCATGCTTTCGGTGAAAAATACACCAATGCGACAAAGCTATGAATGAACCAAGTTAAGGTATCACATTCAGTTGTTGTAATCACCAGCCAAACATAAGGAGAAGACCACAAAAGATCAACCAAATATGAGCAGTCAGAAAAAGATAAATATTGTCACAGTAACTACTAAAATGCAACTTCTCGCCTGCGGTAAGATGGAAAATCAAGATCCACGAACCAGAAGCTAAAAGATCAGCTCAAATAGAAAATTGTACTCCGCATTAGTGATAGGGCACTGAAGCCACAAAAAATAAATGTTTTGAAACACCACAAGTTCATGACTGACAAGAACAGCAATCCATCCAATTTTCCTGCTTTATGCACAGCGAAGAAAAGCTACACCTACTTTTGAAGATGCCAGGAGACAAGCGTATTAAATTGACTAAAATATGCATGAAACCGATTGGAAAGGATACTCTCGATACATTGCTGAGTGCTGTTGAGCTTCGAAAGCTTATCCGCCAGTATCTGCTCATGGAAAACACTATTCATCCCACCCCTTCCGTCTATCCCACCGAGAAACCCCCACCAACACTTCGGATCAGTAGAAACCCTAGAAATATCTGCAAACTCGAGCACCGGAAAGGCCACAAGATTCCACCTTGAGTCTTAAACACAACGAACTCGCCCAATTGAGCTACTAAGAACAAGAAAGAGGAGAAATTTTCCGGAGCAAGTTCGATTACGGGACCCGAACAAACAAAATCATCACCAGTAGAAAGCAAAATAAACCCTAAGAGGAGGGCGGATCGAATGCGAAACCGCGTCTGGTCTCCGGCACTGTCGAGCCCGCCCGCGTTAGATCGGAAGAAGTGGGGGGAATGGGACGAGGAGACAGATCCTAGCTAGGGTTTGGGGGTTGCTCTAACGTTTGCCTTCTCCCCTTTGGTCGCGTTTTTAACGATAATCTTCCATTTTAGGAACGGACGGGAGGAATATAACGGAGAGCGCTACGCGCACCGGAGTCTATATCGGTATCGGCAAGCATATCAACGGCCGCCCAAAGCGGTCTCTTTTTGGTCCCATTCGATCAGTATTTCTCGACCGTCGGATTTTGATCGTAAGGTGCGCACTTCAAAGCACGTTTGGAAAAATAGGGAATTTATTATTAGGGAATATGATCAACAACAAAAGGAGGGAATATATATATATATATATATATATATATATATATATATATATATATATATATATGTCTTTCATGGAGAATATGTATCACCAAATATAAGGGCCTTCTACATATGTCTAACCATTTTTCATCATGATTACCAGTAATTATTTGAGTTAAAGACTCATATGAAATATAAAATCCTAAAATAATTTATATATTTTTAGCATCATAATGAATCATAAAAAAAAACACACAAATTAGAGTCTCACTAACAATCAATGATAAATTAAAAGGATACACAAAAATATTTTTGGCTTTACATGGATATATATTATCGGATGATTTTTCGATCTAATTTTGTGGAGAAAATTAGTCAGCTTATTATCTATTTTATTGAGAAATTTCATGGGAAAAGTTGTTATTATTTTGAAGTATGACAAAACTTTCATAATTTTCATCCATTTATGGTACTCATATATTAGATTATGATACATACTCACACAAAGTCGAGAACCAAAATTTGAGTTGAATTTGTTATTTTCCTAAAAAAATATTATTATTTTCTAAAAAGATAATTTCTATTAATTAAAATTTTGATATAATCATACAAATCTCACATATGAACTACGTGAGATTTGAAAATGATTTTTTGATTTATAGGATTGATTTTGCATTGCGTAGATTGAAATTTTAATGAGTTATTCTTTAAGATGTTGGTTTCTTTCGATCTTAATCGAATGATATAATTTAGGTCTGTCCATTATAACAATTTTTATGGTAAATGTGCATAAAACTACTCATGTTTTATATGGTAGTAATATCACTATATAATTAAGGATTGTTCCCCAACAATGGACACCATATATTAAATTCACATCTCTACTTGTATATTAAAATCATTAGCGAAATATTTGTTATTCTATAATAATTAATTCTACTTTTTTGCCATAAACATGCTATATATAATTAATAAAAAAAAATTAAAAATTAAAAATATATGATCACCCAGAGTTAACTTAAACCTATACCAAATCTAAATAATATGATAGGTATAACACAGGATTAAACTTCATCTGTCAATCATATAAGGAAGTCTTCCACTTAGAGTCAAGCTTTTTCTTGCATCTTTTGTCAATGTTAGGGTCAATCTAATTGCAAGGGGGGGATTCTTTGATATCTAATTGAACTCAAAAATATAATCCAACCTTTTCATCCCTCATCATATCTAATATTTCTGAACATTCATCTTTCTGTACCATTGTGGATAGTCCACAGAGAGTTGCTGTATTTAGGTGTCTGCACCTGCACCAGCATAAAGAGATGTTGCAAGTCTTGTCTTGCTTGTGAGGATTATTCTTCTATTTTTCTTCCCCTCAACCCTTCATATTTATAATGATAAAGATAAATGCAGTGTTTCATCTTCATTAGTTTGGTGAGAGGTGTTGGTACAGCAAAGAGGGTCCCAAGATGTTTCTAAATAATGTCAGCCCAACTCAAGCTATTTAGTATCGAGTATATTAGGAAAGGATATTTTTTGACCCTTTAATAGTTGCAATTTTCTTCTCAGTTAAGTAATGAAACTTAATGTTTCTTTCTAAATAAAATATCACATATATCTTAAGGTATTATTATATCCATAGGATTCATCCAAAATAGGGTAAGGATGGAAGCATAAATGAGGATAGGGATTAATTTTTATTATATCTTGTATTTGTATTCAGACTCATCATCATATTAATGAGTCAACCATGCACCTAATTCAAATTAGGTTGTGATTGCGAGTCGGTGCCAATCGTTTGATTCCATTGAACCATATGATATAATATTAATAAGTATTATTATTTATGTTAGGAGATCTTTGTATTTGAGTATTATTATAATATATATATATTTTTAATAAAATTATTATTATTTTATTTTATAAAATATTAATATTATTAATTTAAATTTGATAATAAAAAAATAAAATTAGAGTAATTATGAGAATACGGAGAACTTGGGTTATTTGCCCCAAAATGAGGATTCCTTATCGTTGCAATTTAAACAAGGATGAGATACAAATGACATGGAATAACCTTAGGAATTGAATCCAAGTTATTTCAATTCCAATTTTAGTTTCAGAATCAAATCGAAGATATAGTTTTGATTTCGATTTGATCACTCATCTCAGTTAAAAATTTTAAAAAACTAAATGATTCTATCAATATTCAAATCTAGGTCAATAAGCTTTAAATTTAAAAATTTAACAACTATACTTAGTTTAGTTAAACTTAGAATTGAAACCATTGATTTGATTTTTCAAAATCAAGAATCATAATCGAACTACCTAAGGTTGCTTTCGATTTTTATTAGGTTGGTTTGGTTCAGATTCGAACTCAATTCTAACTGAATCGAGGACTAATACAGAAGAGGATCACATAAAAAAAAGAAAAAAATAAAAAGTGACACGAAATGGCTAATAATATATATACCTTTGTCGTCTATATCTAGAATAAATATAATAATTGATTTTAATAGAGTTGAGATCAGGAGTGAATTTAGCTATCATTGGTTCAAATCTAACAAATTAAACTTTTTTATTTTATTATAAAATTTTATTTTATTTAGTTATTATTTTTAGATTTATTTTTATGTAGTTAATATTTTCATTTATTTAATTTTCTTCATAAATTTATTTTTTTATCCAGTTAAATTTTTTCATCAAGCAAAATCAAAGGTTTAGTTTGATGAAAAATTCGCAAAGAATTAACAAAGTAGCAAAATCAATAATATTTTCGATTCACTCAAAATATTCCTTTTTTATATAGTGAAAAAGGTCGATAAGATTTTGATAATGTTAGGATCAATCTTACCAAAAATAAGAGATTTTGAACTCAAATACCTTTAATCTACATTTCACCGATGAAAACATAGATCTATGAACTCAAAATACCAAGTTAACTGGAGCTCATAAAATAACTTTATTTATTAGATTGGATCAATCTTTCTAAACAAAATATTTTTAATTAATATTTTGATATAATTATAAGAATCTCACTTATCATCGATTTAAGATTTGAGAATCATTTTGTTGATTTATAGGATTTGTTTTAGATCATAATATTTTAATGTATTATCTTTTTACCAAAGACAAAAGTCGTTGGTTTGTTTAGTTCTAAATCTAAGACGCAATCAATGATTTATATCTATCCTTTAAAATAAATATATATCAAACTATTTAGATTCGACATCTCTACTTAATCTACGTCCAAATAAATGAATTGCCTCAATCTATATAAAATCAATACAAGAAGATAAAAAGCGTGATACTACACTTCATTATAGAGTTTTATTCCGTGTCAAACTTTTCCTTCTAATCCTTAGTACACTCGAATTTCGATTCCTAACACACACATACATATATATATATATATATATATATATATATATATATATATATATATATATATATATATATATATATATATATATATATATATATATATATATCCTTGTTTATCCCTTTTCTTTCCTCGTAACTCTCGAATCCTCATTGTTAGCATAAAATTTGTAATACGCTATATTAAATACAGAAACAATCTTTTATACCAGAATTGAAATCAAATAATTAGATCTGGCTTTACGATGCGTACCTTTTGATGTCATCTGAACCACTTAAGGCTGATTTTGATTTTTATCAGGTTGATTTGGTTCCGATTTGAACTCAATAACCGAATCGAGGACTAATATAGAAGAAGATCATATAAAAAAAGGAAAAAAGAAAATGTGAAACGAAATAGCTAATAATATATATACCTTTGTCATCAATATCTAGAATAAATATAACAATTGATTTTAATAGAGTTGAGATCGATAGTGAGTTTAGCCATCATTGGTTCAAATCTAAAAATTAAACTTTTTTATGTTATTATAAAATTTTATTTTATTTCGTTATTATTTTTAGATTCATTTTTTATGTAGTTAATATTTTTATTTATTTAATTTTCTTAGTAAATTCATTTTTTATTTAGTTAAATTTTTTCATCAAGCAAAATCAAAGGCTTAGTTTGATGAAAAATTCACAAAGGATTAACAAAGTAGCAAAATCAATAATATTTTCGATTCACTCAAAAGGTTTCTTTTTTATATAGTGAAAAAGTTCGATAAGATTTTGATAATGTTAGGATCAATCTTATTGAAAATAGGAGATTTTGAACTCAAATACCTCTAATCTATATTTCACCAATGCAAACATAGATCTATGAACTCAAAATACTAAGTTAACTTGAGCTCATAAAATAACTTTATTTATTGGATTTAATCAATCTTTCTAAACGAAATATTTTTAATTAATATTTTGATATAATTATTAAAATCTCACTTATCATCGATTTAAAATTTGAGAATCATTTTGTTGATTTATAGGATTTGTTTTAGATCATAATATTTTAATGATGTATCTTTTTACAAAAGACAAAAGTCATTGGTTTGTTTAGTTCTAAATCTAGGATGCAATCATTGATTTAGATCTGTCCTTTAAAATAAATATGCATCAAACTACTTAGATTTGACATCTCTACTTAATCTACTTCGAAATATATAAATTGCCTCAATCTATATCAAATAAATACAAAAAGATAAAAAGCGTGATACTACACTTCATTACGGAGTTTTATTCCATGTCAAACTTTTCCTTCTAATCCTTAGTACACTCGAATTTTGATTCCTAACACATACACATACACATACACACATATCCTTGTTTATCCCCTTTCTTTCCTTGTAACTCTCAAATCTCAGTATATATCCTTATAATTTTGCTAAAAACTTACTGTAGCATCGTTCCCACCTGCACGTGCGGCGCTACCACTGCCCATGTGCGACCTAGCCGCCATGGCACTGCCTTTGCCTGCGTGCAGTTGTTGCGACAATTCTTGCCCACGCACAGTCGCTATAGGGCTGCTTTTGCCCGCGTATCGCCGCTGCGACGATTCCTTTAGGTGCGTGGCTGTCGCTTGGGTGCGATTGCCCCAGCATGTGGCTACTGCCTGCGCGGCTGCCGTCATCTACGCACGGCTAGCCGCAGTTGCTGCCAGCACACGACTGTCGCCTAGGTGCGACTACTACCTGTGCGGCTATCGTCACCTGTGCATGGTTGGCTGCGGTTGTTGGTAGCGCACAATCGCCACATGGACATAGGTGCTGCCTGTGTGCAGTCGCCGCAAGGGCGCTCGATGCCCGCGTACTCTCACGAATGGTTGTCGCGCACCCGCAACAACTCCATTCAACGAATCGTTTGTCACTCTCATCTACATGTACAACTGCTTAGCAACATGTTTTGGCTTGGTTTTAAGTCCTTTTGCTTGTAAAAATGTAAGTTCGAACAAGTTATAGCGCTATAGTGTGACCGTTCATCGAACCAAGAAAAATAGCCCCAAAACAGCCCAAAACAGCTCCGTTTTCACGTGCCATGGCCTGTTTTCTGCAGCCTACTGCTGCACACAAAACATCAGCCATCTTAGCACCTTGGAACCACCCGGGTGGCACTATGGGGGATGGGGCTTCGGTATAGTGTAGGGCATTGAACAATCTTTTGCAAGTTCGCATGTTACCTTGACGAGAACTTGTTGTCGCGCCCGACACCCGGTGAGCAATTGTTTGTGAACTTGCAGTTGTTCCTTCTACTCTCTAAAGTCCTTATTTTCCTCCTCTCCCTCTTTTCTCTTGTGCATGCAAGGTACTTGCTGAATTGCTTGTAAAGCTTCCCCTTTTCGCGAGACGTCGGGACTTATCCGTCACTCGTTTTTTGAACTAATCAACTTTCTCTTTTACAAGTCCTTTGGGACCTGCAAGAGGTTGCAAGTGGGCTGATATTTGCGGATGCAAATCGCAAGGGCGAAACACGACTTAGGCAACGCAAGCTAAGTTCACATCTTTGCTACAAGGGTGTCTCACTACTTAGACAATTCCAGTTATGTTCGTGACATTACGTGTGCCGCCTGTTGGGCTACGATACGCACGCTACCCAACGCAACCTCTGTCACCAGTATATTCGTTGGTTGTACGCAGCAAGGTCGACGATGACCATTGCTGCTTCACGATCATTGGAGAATTGGGATCATTCATACATCGTAAATAAAAAATAATAGATCTAATGTATTTGATCTCAAGAACTTAGGCTCCAATACTAATTGTTTGTATAAAATCTATAATATGCTATATTAAATACGAAAATAATCTTTTACGCTGGGATTGAAATCAAATAATTAGATATAGTTTTATGATGCATACCTTTTGATGCCATTTGAAAAGGAGTTCTCTATTTTGATCTGTAAGGGCATCGTCTTTAGGTCTAAAATCGCTGTCAATCTGCAAGAGAACTAAATCCTTCTGCTCTCTTTATATCCTTTCAGGACCACTTAGATTGATGGTTAGAGAAAAGAGTTGAGAGATAAATTGTAATCACTCAACTAAGATGAGTAACCTCTCTTATTCTCTTATTCTTGAGGTCCTCTCTATTTATAAAAAAATAATGATCTAAAATAAATAATTAAAAGAGTTTCTTGATTATCTCATAAGGAATCATACTAAGGAATCATAATTAAAAGAGAACGATCTATTGATCAATATATATCATCTATCTTATCTAATTATAAATGAATACAAAATCTAAACGCTCAATTACACTCGAATTCCAATTCCGATTCCGACTCCTAACACACCTCTCTCTCTCATATCACTCGAATTCCAATTCCGATTCCTAACACGCCTCTCTCTCTATATATATATATCATCGCCATATATCGTCGATTACCCCACTTTCTTTCCTCGTAACTCTCTCTCTCCTTAGTAAACATGGAATCCCCTGAAGCTAGTTCGATCTCCCTCCCGGACCAACAGTCGATGTTTCCTTGGGACTCTTCTACGGAGGAGAGGGAGAAGATAACGAATCTGGCCGATCGTGAGCCCCGACGACGACGATCACCTCTCCGTCGCCCATCCCTTCATAGTCATGGCGCCGCCGCCGAGGCCCGCCGTCGCTTCCATGGCCGCGACGTGTCGTCGTCACCTGCTATCCCCGAGGATAGCCCGTCGACGTACTATGAATGGCTCCCGGAGGAGAGCCACCTCGTCGTGCGGATGGCCGCCATGCATGTCGGGGGCCACGATGGTGGCGCTCCGGCGCGTACGCGTACGCTTCAGAACGGACACGGCGACGCCGGAGTGCCGCGGTGGTTCGGCCGCTCCTATACTCCGCTCTTCTTGGCGCCTGGTGCCGTGCAGAGGACGACTGCTCTGGAAGCAGAGCCAGATTGGTCTGGATCGATGCACAATGATGAAGATGATGCTTTGAGTCGGTTGCGGCTCGCGCTCGCGCCCGCGCCCGAGCCCGCTCCGCGCTACTTGGAGCCTACTCGGTCTATCCCCACGGGAGGCGTCTACGCTTCGCGATATGTCGGCCAGAACAGGCGTGAATTTTGGATGTTGCCAAGTAGGTTGCAACGCACTGCTGTCGACGCGAATCACCTCTGCCTCCGGGAGCTTCATCGCTTGTCTATTCTGTCGTCAAGCTATGGAAGCTTGATGACTTCAGGCAAGTGCATTTACTGCATGGCGAAGGATAAGCGGGAATGCCAGAAATTGCTGCAGTTGGCTGATGCAGACGCGCCTCAGCTTGTGGACTTGTTATACCATGGGGTCATCGACCATGTCGACGAGCTCACGGTTCACCCTTACGGAAATAATCTCATGCTGAAGCTGCTCGAAGTCTGCAGCAAAGAACAAACGCAGCGAATAATCGTCGAGCTCGCAGCCGATCCAAATCGGTTTGTCAGAATCTCTCTGAATCCTCATGGGTATTGCTCTTATCATGATGTGCATTTTGGCTTCAGTCTCTCTTTGATCATGCCTTGCATCTCACTGAAGTTTTGGTTTCAGGACAAAGGCAGTACAAAGTTTAATTAAGATGCTCAGAACACCAAAAGAAATTTCACTGGTAATTTATTCACTTTACAGTGGGATTCTTGATCTTTTTCTGGATCCAAATGGCAACCGTGTGATCAATACTTTCTTAACATCCTTTCCACCTGAGTACAATCAGGTACTTGCCTTGTTTTCTTCCCTCTCTCTCTCTCACATGTTCCTTTTGATGAGAGGAGAAGGATTCATATCCAGATACTGAGTAGCTTTTGTTCTTTGGATAACAGTGAATGATAGGTTCTGAATGCACATCTTGTTCTGAATTGGATGCTCATACTAATAACTGAAGCAGAGACTCTTACCATAATCTAACAGCACAGAAATATACCTACATATTTATCATAGTAATAGAAGGATTTAAATTAGCACATTGAGGCCTGCAAACATTGGGTTGATTGTGAATTGGAGAAGAAACTAGTGATCTCAGGAGACGTGAATTGAGTTGCTATGGAAATCTGTACAGAACACTTTGAAATTTATGTTTCATTATGGATTCCAAACTAGAGTTATATAAGTCTCTCTCTGAAAACCTTTACAACTCAAATCCGATCAATACAAAGCACTCTTCTGTGTGTAATGCTTGCATGGAGTTAATCAGTCGACCATTTTCTTTGTGGCAGATCTTTTTTGCTGCTGCTGCCGGGTACTGTTATCAACTGGCTACTCATCAACATGGATGTTGCATTTTGCAAAGCTGCATAAAGTACTCCACAGGAGAGCTTCGAGCAGAATTGCTCAAGCAAACAGCTGCTTATGGTCATCACCTTTCGATGGATGCTTATGGGTAATTTCTCGGCATCGGCCTTCCTTACTGTTCTACAAAATTCAAGTTTCACCGGTAACATACTTAGGTAGAGTAAATTCTGCTCTACCTGAGTAAATTTTGTTTAAGTAAATTATGCTCTATGAGACTACTGATATCATTGTCAAAGCTCTGTGTTGACTTTTGCATCATTGTGTTCGAGTATTTTTTGATGTTTTTTTCACATGCAGAAATTTGGTTTTGTCTATGAGATTACTGATATCGTTGTCAAAGCTGTGTGTTGACTTTTGCATCATTGTGTTTGAGTAAATTTGGATGCTTTCTTCACATGTAGAAAATTGGTTTAGTCAAAAGTAAATCCTGCTCTATGAGATTACTGATATCATTGCCAAAGCTCCGTGTTGACTTTGCATCATTGTATTGTCAGACTAACAGTTGTTTCTCTCTGTCTCAGTAACTATGTGGTTCAGTGTCTCATAGATCTCAAAGATCCCTCGATAAATACAACTCTGGCATCACAGTTTCGAGGAAATTATGTAGAACTCTCAAGACACAAGTCTAGCAGTCATGTGGTGGAGAAATGCCTGAAGAAATTTGAAGAAGAACACCAGGCACAGATCATATATGAGTTGGCGTCGTCGCCCGAGTTTGAACAGCTACTGCAAGACCCATATGCAAATTATGTAATCAGATCCGCCCTCGAGCTTACAAAGGTCTCTATCACAAGAAGAATTAATCTGTAAGTAGATGACGATTTTTGTTATGGTGAAGATTTTAACTCATGTTTCACTCCCTCCTCCTCAGGGGCGTCTCCATGACGCACTGGTCGAGGCAATCCGGCCGCATGTAACCCTTCAATTCAATCCGTACTGCAAAAGGATCTTCGCGATGGTTCTGAACAAACATCGATGAAGACGTGTACTACGAACGCTTGGAAGCGGTGTTGTTATCATACCATGTAACTCATCGCTTGTCGCTATACCCGTCTGTGAAAGGAGATGATTGATTTCATGCAGCGTCGCGTTTTATCAGATCTTCTAAGTAGTATATGAGTCTGTAGAGTTGTAGGAGGAAGAAGCAGTTTTCTGTAGTGTCTTAGATATTCCTGTGAAGTAGTTGTTTAGTGGTGTAATGTGGTTGTCGCCCCCCTCTCCTCGAGAATAATTGATCCTTATTATTGTGTGGACTACCATTTTCCTCTTGTGCTAAATTAATTTTGAGTTTCTTTCGATTATTAATCTCGTATGGAATGGTTGCAAACGTGTAAGCTGGTTTCGGATTCAATGCTGGCACAGACGTCAAATCATTGGGTGGTGTCCGGATGAATAGATATATATTATTAATCTTGCTAGCGGATGAACATGACAGAAGCAGATGTATTGAAGCGTTAATATGAGACAACGTGTAGGGAAACGCTGGTAGAACTTGCATTCACTTGCTTGATATGTTCAGATCAGGGAAAGTAGTTCCCCCCTCCCGATAAGCTGGATCGCGATGCTTGCTACAGTTGTCTTCGAAGACGGTCAGATTCTTTCCCCCCGAATCACTGCATCCTTCTGTGCACGCAAGTAATTATTTGTGTACGATTTGCTCCCTCTGTATCCTCACATGCGATTGAAGACGAAAATATGCTTCGATCTCCCAGAATGAACCAATCCAAGTTATTTATATGTATTGTCTTGCAGTGACCGAGTGGAGGCACAAGGGAGGCAGGCAACATGTTTCTTCTCCTGCAGCCTCTCGCTCTCCTCTTCCTCACCGTCCTGTTTCTGTACCCTTTATTTCGGCACGCCTATGGAGAGCCCAAGGGTTGTAAGCTTCCACCCGGCTCTTTTGGCTGGCTCCCACTGATCGGCAAGACCATGTCTTTCATCAATCCCCATTTGTCATGCACGACGGGTCAATTCCTGGAGGAGAACATCAAGCGGTGTGCATGCATCATCTTCCGTACCATGTGTACTTGTATGCATTAGCTGTTTGTTCATCGTTGCTTTTTGAAGGTACGGGAAGATCTTCCGATCGCATCTATTCGGTCACCCCACCGTGGTATCATGCGACGTGGACTTCAATCACTTCATCATGCAGAACGAGGGTAGACTATTCGAGGCCAGTTATCCTGCGAGCATCCCAAAAGTTATTGGCGATTTCACGATGCTTGTTATGACCGGCGATGCGCACAAGCGCATTCGCGGCGTGGCTCTCGGCCTCTTCTCCTCCATGAAGACGCACGAGGCTGCCACTATTTCCGACATCGACAACATCGTCGTCCGGCTCATGGATTCTTGGAAGAACAAAAAGACCTTGGTTTTCTGCGATGAGACTCGCAAGGTTTTCAGCTTTCCTTACGAAAACATTTGCAAGAGAAGATAGAAATAAGCTGATGACGTTTCTTTGTGCTTCTGTCTCAGTTCACTTTCAGTGTGATAGTCAAGCATACCCTGAGCTTGAGCCCCGAAGACCCCGAGACCGAGCAGCTCCTCGATAACTACAAGACATTCATGAAAGGGTTTGTGTCAGCCCCAATAAACCTCCCCGGCACGGCCTTTGTCAAAGCTCGACGAGTAAGACATGTTATATATAGTATTCGGTGCTAGGAACATGAAACACGTTCATGGATACGATGTTTGAGATCGATTCTCCGTCGGCAGGCGAAGTTTCAGATTACAAAAATAGTGGGGGAAATCCGGGATCGACGACGGCGACAGAGGATTGCTGCAGGAGCGCCGGAGGTGGAAGGGACGAAAGATTTTCTCGACTTGCTGGAGTCCCATGGTGGCCTGGCGGAGGAAGAGATCTTTGGCCTCGTGATCGATCTTTTGATCGGAGGGTACGAGACCACCGCCATGCTCATCGCTATCATCGTCAAATTTGTAGGGAGCGATCCGGAGATTCTGAGCGAGCTCAGGGTAAGTTTTCTTCTGTCGCTCGACCCAGGCTGATTCAGACCTCAAGAGCATGTGCATGCATCGGTGCTGCGTGATGACAGGCAGAGCATGCTGCAGCGAGGAAGAAGAAAGCAGGAGATGAGCCACTGAAATGGCAGGATTACAAGGACATGCGGCTCACTCAGTGCCTCATAAACGAAGCTTTGCGTCTGGGGAACGTGGTGAAGTTTGTTCACCGCAAAGCAATAAAGCCCGTCCGATACAAAGGTATAAATGTCTTCGTGATTTGTTCTACTTGTCGAATCACAACAACAATCACTGAACTTTGATTCTTCCTGCATGCGTTATGTCGTGATCAAGAGTTCGAGATTCCTGCCGGGTGGAAAGTTCTGCCGATACTTTCCGGTGTTCATTTGGACGGTTCTCTCCACAATGATCCTTTCCGGTTCGACCCACGGAGATGGCAGGTACGAAGCCATTCTCCTCTTTCCCACTCACCATGAATCATCAGACCATGATCTTTACTGCACCGTCGCATGGTCACGTAGAACGAGGAGGTGGAGATCGCAAGGAACTTTATGCCATTTGGTGGAGGGAAAAGGTTGTGCCCTGGATCTGATCTGGCATGGTTGGACACCTGCATTTTTCTGCATCATCTGCTCCTCAAGTACTCATGGAAGACGCAGGAGGAGGATGACTGGCCCATGTCCTTCCCGTTCCTCGACTTCAAGAAAGGACTTAAGATTGCCATACAACCTCTGAGCGATCCATGTCCTTCTCAGGAGCAGGCCACAAGTTGATGTATCCACTAGTTCTTCAGTGATATTAGTGGACTGACTGCTAATGTGAGATTTGGGTAATTTCAATATCATTAGATAATAAGGAGAACAATATGTTGTATTTCTCTCGCTTCTCTCCCAATGGGTCTTTGTATGGATGGTCGATATAAAATCTATAAGAAAGTTCTTGGAAATTAGGCCAAGATCTAACGACTTTGACTGGCAGGCAACGCGGTCGGGTTTGAGTCTAATCAGATTTATATCTTCTTTGAAATTTTGTATTATTTTAACCGATTTATCGAGCAATGATATTCTTAATATTATTTCATCTCTTAGGCCATGTTACGATCTTAAGAATCGGGCATCGGCTTATATGGGTCAAAGGTCACCCCGAGAACTCGGGAATGCAAAGTTGACCTTAGAAAAATTGGTCTTCCATAAGTACCCCCAAGAAACTGAAACATAGCACACAATAACAAGTGCTGTACACCGTGCCATTGCCATGCAAGTCATCGTGATCTGCGCGAAGAGGAATATAAGCATTCAAAACAACGAACATGTGATATTGCAGAGAAAGAAAACATGAAGCTGCAGAGAGAGACTAGACATCATCATCATCGTAAACACACATAAACATAATACAGAGGACATATAAAATTTGGTTAAAATGATGGGGGCGTTTATTTATCCGAGGATAGTGTTTCTAACTCTCCAGTTTTCTACAGTAGTCCATCCCTCCTTCCGGTTTCCCGTCAAACCCTAGCGTCATACACGCCTCGTCGCACTCCTTGGAGCATTCCTGCTCGCTCACGATCCCCAGAGGAATGCACTTCTTCATGCACTCGCAGTAGCAGTTCTGGCTACCCTCGATCCTTGCGACGAAGGAAAGAAACAGCAACGCGCACATGAAGAGCGCCGTGGTCGCCTTTTGATAAGCCATTACTTCCCCTCCTCGATCCTCTCTTGTGTTCGTCTCCTCTTGAGGGTTAGGATAGGAGGAGGAGGAGGAGGAGGAGGAGGAGCGTGGGTGGGTGGAGGCTGAAACCTGTTGCTGACGGAGGAGGGAGGCAAGGATCCGGAGGACGAGCTCTAATGGAAATCGATATGGTTAAAATAGGAGCTTCTGCTCTGCTATATTAGCGTGTCGTTGCTGTCCCAAGGCAGTTGACAAGGTCAAATTCCCTTCCTTGCCAACCATCTGTCTGTCTCATCACCGGCTTTTCATGTGCGTATCTGTCACCTCTACATTTGCGTCTCACTCACCTTCTTTAGGAGTTATCCGCTAACGCCGGCAACCGTGTACGCTGAAGGCAGGGCGGGCAGTGTCACCCCTGACGGTATCTTTCTCAAGTAAACGCTCTTTGATGGTCCACACATCTGCAGAAAAGCATGGATCAGATGCTGATTGACGCCGTCGTCGTTCCAAAACATGTTTCAAGAATCACCGACCGTGTCGCGGGACGGTGGGATCACCGGGCGAATGGAGACGAAGAGGGGTTGCCAATATGAACGTCACGCTTTCACGCTCGTGAGTCACGTCTGCATCCTACGCGGCGCATGTCGGTCAACGGTCAAACGCCCAGAGCGGAGGGCACGTCCTCCATTTCACATGCCGCTTTGTGGTTTTGTTTACGCTTTGATTTTGTGCGTACGAGAAAGAATGTGCGACTTGTATCGCATATCTGATGATTCTCACATGTATAAACACTTAAATATTGAGAGGCGACTTGATTCATGGATTGTACGCGTGGGAGGTTGACCGTCCGTATGACGAAGGGCATGACGAAGGGAAACATGAAACTATCACTGCTACACACACGTTGTTGCAAACCACGCATACGCTTCTTCACCGTCCAACCTCTCGTCATCTGATTACCGCAGCAAAGTTTGAATATTAGTTTCTATTTATATAACACAGTTTTTTGCGAAAAAGAGAACACGATTAGACTTGTTTGTGGTGTAATTAATAGATAGGATGAGCTATCAGAAAAGTAATCCATGGTCAACGGAAAGTTTCGCCGCATGTTGACTTATCAAAGGCCGAGCTTCTTAGAACGTGTAGTGGCATCCAGAGGCGATACATCTGAACCCTCCGACTGGAAACGGGTGGCGATTCACCGGTCGAACCAAAGAAATCCATGGTTGTCAACCCTTCGCGGATGTCTACGATACCGCGGTCAGGTTGATCGAAACCTGTGCGTAGGGCTGCTACTCCGTACTGTGGGCACGAAGGAACCAGCACGGCTTGATCAAGACATGCGACACTATAAATTAAGCGTAGGAAGTCGTCGGAAATTGTGCAAAGCTAGCCATTCGCTTACCCTTCGTCCTCCTCTCCCACAAGGCAAGCGTTGGTTTTCGTCTTCTTCGGATCCGTCAGGTATCCCTCTCTTGCGTCTGCTTTTGTTGTATGTTGCGTCTCCTGCAGGAGCTCTCCTTTCTGGAGTACTTTTGTGCCTTGTGTTTTGCAGTTTGGAAATGGTTTCTGTAATCTACTGGCAAAAAGAGATGCGATGAGTATGTTTGGGAGAAACCCTTTCAGTTGTTACATGCTTACTTTGATCCCTCGGGTGAGGTGGTCATGTTCCAGCTGCTTAGGCTCAGCATTCATATGTATTGACCAGAGATAGAGAAATGTGTTCTAGTTTGAAGTATCTACTCAGGTTAATCAACCAGTTCTTTAATGAGGTTTAATTAACACCAGTTAACCGGCGGCGTAGTCCTCAGCCGTCACAAGTGCACCCAATGCCGTGAAAAACCGATGATTAGGCAAATACAATACTCTCAGTTCTTCTTTCTCTTTCTTTTGGATTATATGTAGCAAAGCTTCCTCCCAAGAGTCTGTTTATGTGGCATTACATTACAATGACTTCAATTCGTCACGGAATGCCGGAACTCACCCTCATAGTTTGTGTACGTTCTTCTTGACAGGGCCATACTAGTGGAATCGTAACAATGGGTCTGTCCCTGTCCTTGCTTACGTGGGCTCGGATCGAATGCATGGGGAGCAAAATAATTGGTCTGGCAGAGACAAAAGATGCTTTACTCGGATCGATTAGCTTTGGCGAGAAAGACATCAACGTGAACTTGAGGTCACTTGGTTTCAGACGAAGCGATTCATGGAAAAGGATGGCGTCCGATGTACCCAACGGCACAGCCATGGAGAAGTCTTCAAGCTTCAAGAGCTCGGAACCGGAAGTGATCCAACACGACGCTGGCTTTGCGAGGTGCCTTCCTGAGTTTTCCTCACCCAGGGCTTCGAGTGAGCTTGATGCAGCAGCTACCAAGCTGCAGAAGATGTACAGGAGTTACCGAACCAGAAGAAATCTAGCAGATTGCGCGGTTGTGGTCGAGGAGCTATGGTTAGTCTCCAATGGCACCATAATTCTTGGTTAATCTGTGTTCTACCTTTCTGCAACCTCTCTCTCTGACACTGTTACTCCCTCTACAGGTGGAAGGCATTAGACTTTGCATCGCTGGAGCATAGCTCGGTGTCATTCTTCAAAGTCGAAAAGCCAGAGACAGCAGCTTCCCGATGGGCAAGGGCGCGAACCAGAGCAGCCAAGGTAATGAAGTGAGAGCATCCAATCCATCCGTGCATTGAACTTGAACCTCTACTGCTCGTTTTGCTCATCCAATCATGTTTTCAGGTCGGGAAGGGATTGTCCAAAGATGAAAAGGCTCAGAAGCTGGCACTACAACACTGGCTGGAAGCTGTAAGAAATGAATCAACCTGTTCCAACAATATTCTTCTGCGTTAAATCTTACATGTCCTCTGATGGGTAATTCTGCTGCGCAGATCGATCCACGACATCGGTATGGCCACAATTTGCACTTCTACTACGATATCTGGTTCAAGAGCGAGAGCAACCAGCCATTCTTTTACTGGTGAGCATGGAATGCATACATGCTTCTACTAGGAGATTATTGCCTTCTGTTGATTGAACTCTCAGTGCTAACATCCTTTGCTTTCTTTCTTTTACTCATATTGAAGGCTGGATGTTGGTGATGGAAGGGAAATAAATCTTGACAAGTGCCCAAGAAACAAACTTCAAAACCAGTGCATCGAATACCTCGGACCTGTATGCACCACCTTCAACTCATTCTTCTCCTCAAGTTGCTATATGCAATGCATGAGTTCACGATGATGACTAACAACAACAAGTGTTCTGTCTGCAGAAAGAGAGGGAAACATATGAAGTCATCGTGGAGGATGGAAGGCTTGTCTACAAACAAAATAAAATGCCTGTGGCCACCGCCGAAGGTTCCAAGTGGATATTTGTTCTCAGCACATCAAGAGTGTTATACGTGGGTCAGGTAAATGTCAGGCACCATAAACCAGCATTTGGAACATCTACATGTATGTATTCTCGATGTGTCTGATATCATCTTATGTCCTACTATGGGCAGAAGAAGAAGGGGAAGTTCCAGCACTCGAGTTTCTTATCTGGGGGAGCAACGACATCCGCAGGAAGATTGGTGGCAGTAGAAGGGGTGCTAAAGGTAGGCACGTTCTCTAATGGGGAAGAGAAGCTATCGGCACCAGAATCTACATAGTAGATGACGTTAATTGGTGGAGGAACACATTCTAATTAAATCTTGTTTCCCCCTGTTCTGGTGTTCTTCAGGCCATATGGCCATACAGTGGTCATTACCTCCCAACAGAAGAAAACTTCAAGGAATTTATCGTCTTCCTTCGGCGCAACAACGTAGACCTCAGTAATGTCAAGGTAAATATATGATAAATTCTCACTCTTGGTTGAATTGTTTCTGTTCTCTGAAAACTCTCTTACAGCCTTTGCAACACTATAAAGAATGTTTTACGGACTTAATGACCGAAAAGAACAGAACATATGGTATCTTCCTCCTCCATGCATGCAAAGACTGTTGGCGTCTGTAACACGTACGATGTGTTTGATTCGCAGAGATGTTCCATCGACGACGACGATGAGCATCCGTCATTCAAGAGACGTGCCGATGAGATGGCAGTGGATTCCACTGCGGCTCGGGATGCAGCGGCGGTTGCGGAAGCTTTGCAGGAATCCAGCGAGCAAGAAAGCAGCGGTACGGAGGAAACGATGGGCGGGGAGAAGGCGTCGGAGCTCGGGGAACGCTTGCCATGCAAGTGGACGAGTGCTGCGGGGGCTCGAATTGGGTGCGTCCGGGATTACCCGACTGACCTCCAATCGAAGGCACTGGAGCAGGTGAACCTCTCGCCGAGGGTTGCTGCGTCGCCCAGCGGCCACAGAGCCCCTGTGCCATCTCCTCGACCCAGCCCCAAGGTGAGGCTTTCGCCTCGGCTTCAGTACATGGGCATTCCGAGGCCCACCGTCTCCCTCACTCTACCCAACCACAGGAGGAGATGCTGACACTGCGGCACACGCAGCTTTGGTGCACAAAGCTTCGAGTGAGCTACCAATTGCTTTTTTCCTTTCCTATTATTTTATGGAGATTACTGTAAACAAATCTTAGTTTTTTTTCTTCACTCTCTCTCTCTCTGTCTCTATATTTTTTCGTTCCGCTTGGGATTCTGAAATCCCAAAAGGAATGTAAAGAAGGATATTCTTCCTGTACTTTTAGAGAGAGATGTAGATTATGGTCCTTTTTTTCGTCTCTTGCTGGTTAATGTAATATATATACTGCCTGTAATTTGATGTTTACATCAATCTGATTAATTTACATTATGGAAGTTCAGAAGTGTAAGCACAGAGACCTTTTTAGTTGTATAAGCACAGCTCTCTTCAAGTTTGAGTTTGAGTTTAAGCTACTGGAAGAAGAGGCTAAAAAGTATCAATCTTAAAATGACTTCAAACTTAATAATGATCGGACTAACCAACAAGGAAAACTTGATTAGAAATAGAAGCCAACAGCCCATTTAGCATAGTTCATCAAAGAGAGGACAACCATACAAAGCAACAGACAGTTTTCGGTGCCATGTCAATCTTCATATGAATTGATGGATCATCTTAATTTGATTGGCCAGGCACAGAAAACCCAGAGATCATTTCAATCCCCTTGTTAGAAAGAAAAGAGAAAGAAGAAATTGAACTTTGACTGTCATTCTGGACAGATCATAAAAGGATAAAAAAAGAATCTAATCAATCTCATAAAATGATAAATCAAGAGATATCAAATCCCTATTCTTTGATAGAAATCAGAAAAAAAAAAATGCTGATCATATCAAATCATATATGGTAACTTCTAACACTCCACCGGGTAAAATACATGAATAGAAGACCTCACGCAGACGATCTGATTTAGATCTCAAAGGGTGATATTTTTAGTGTGCAAGCAAACATAAGAAATTCAAGAATAATAATGAAATAACAAGGACAGCCATGTGGTAACAGAGCATCCATGGCATGTACAACAGGAACAAGCCATGATGTTCCAACCAAATGCATGTATCCTAGACAAATCCACAAGAAGCTTCTTGGACGCTTGGACCCACCTTCTTGTCAGTGCCTTGCAGCTTTTGGGGCACCTCAAATCAGCAGTTCACATCCATAGAGGCACATACTAGCTTTTCATTTGCGACTCGAAACAAAGGGAAAGAAAAATACCAAGTTGTACTTTCATTTTAGTTAATGGATGTCTACAGAGGAACAAGGATGGAAGTCGCAGCAGGACTTGCAATTTCTATAACTGGTTCCTTTCCTCGCTATCAAAATTAAGGCCCTCGATGCCTTTGAGCGTGGACTCGTAATTCTTGATTGCAGATGGTTTCCTTCCAGATGAAGTATGCTTGTGCTCTGCAGGCGAATTTCTTTGAGCACTCGAAACCTTGTGGAAAGTCACTGGGCTGGCCTCAGCAGTACGAGTGCGAGATTGATCTGTGTCAGGGCCCACCATGTCTCGGCTACTAGAAACAGCAGCTCGCCTTGATGAACCGCTTGATCGTCCCATAAAGGTTGAACTGGAAAACTAATATGCACACATTCCAGATCAGGAATTACACAAAACATAATCAACCATATCTCGCAAAGCTATATCCATACATCTGTGATTCCATGCACCAAAAAGTTGATTCAATATTTTCAAGCTAAAATCATAAAGCTATACGCAACCCCAAATCAATTATATATCTGGAGTGATAATCTCCATTGTTGATCAAAGAGTTTAAATAAAAATTACAAGATCAAATAGCCTAAATGAGAATCATAGACACGTTCGTCCATTATGATGAAAAATAGAAGACCAGCTAGTGGCAACATAACCACTAATTTTAAAGCTAGCAGACCACTAAAAAACCTTATGAACATTTAACAGTAATAAATTCATTTATTTTCCATGTACTACAATTTTAGATGAGAAACCCACCATTTCTAATTTTTAAAATATTTTATGCTATTGTCCTTTTAATTGATTATTTAGAGATCACAAACCCATCATGATTACTAAAATTTCATTCTATACATGTCTGGAAGAATAAAGGTATAATGAAGCCTTATGAATATTTTTTTTAACTAAAATAGAAACTTGTATGCTTACTACGACAGGTACAAAGTTAGCCCATAATATCTGGGTGTATTAACAACAAAATATCAGAGGGTCACTTCCCTCTTCAAAAACCCCAATACTTGGTGACCCTAGCATGACTAGTTAACCACTTTATCATAAAAAACAAGTCTGATAGAGTGTTCAACAAAGTCTTTTAAGAAGCAGCGAACATTTTGAACTACTTTTAAAACATTCCATGGGATGTTGATTCTGTTATGCAACATATAAATAAGGATCTCTGAATCAGATTCAATATGAAGCCTTATGAATATTGATTCCATCAATATTGATGCTGAAAGTTAAACATAAAAGCCAGATTTGTAAACTCACCATAGCATCTTTACTGGCAGATGTATCATTCCCCACAGGGGCCTTCTGCTTTGACGAGCTGCTTGCATTTACAGGTGGAGGTGTAACTCGTCCCCGACGAGAAGGGTCCATAGCCAACCAACCACTTGCCCTTCCTTCCTCACCTGTGCAGTCTTATAAGTTTATCACTCCAAATTATGAAGATGGAATCAGTAAATTCTTTTGAACATGCTAGTATGTGTAATAGATTAAGAACATATGTGCTTTGCAGGTCATGCAATGCAAATATAACAACCAATAAAGAGTAGTAATGAGAATAAGATCCACAGAGGAAAAGGGGAGAGAGAGAGAGAATCACCTGACTGCCTATCATTGGCCACAGCAGGAGCCAAGCCAGAGCTTGGTCCTGCACTTGCACCCTAGGAGATAGTAGATTAGGTTATCCATTTATTAGGAAATAAAAATAAAACATATATAATATCTTCATTTGACTAACAATAGCACGTGCAGGAGCACCAGCTATCTGCGATTGCTGATACTTTAAAATGGTCCAATCAAATACATAATCAAACTGAAAACCTGAAGAAAACAGATAAACAAATCAACGAGCAAAACATGCACTTTCATTAGTTGTCATTCTTTCATTAATTAACAGAAAACTAATCATGAATTTTACATAAAGAGAAGAAAAATATAAGAAGAAAAATCAACCTTCACGGATGAAAAGGTCACGGAACAATCTCTTCAGATATCCATAATCAGGCTTATCCTCAAATCGAAGTGAACGGCAATAATGGAAGTACGAAGCAAACTCTGAAGGATATCCCCTGCATAAAGCCTAAGGGTACAACAAAAATTTCTATTATAGAAACTGTAGGGAAAAGACATGAAAAGCTAAATTTAATAACATAAACAAGAGTTTACCTCAATTGATGTGGCAACTTTCTTTTCACTAATTTTTTCATACTTCTGCTTCTTGGTTCCTGCTTTTAGACCTTGCCAAGGAAGGCTGAAAAAGAATAAAGAACCTACAGTTAACAATTTGAGATACCAAATTAAAAACAAAAAGGGAGAAAGGTGGTTCTACTAAATTAACAAACCTTCCTCTTAGAAAGTACATAAGAACATATCCAAGAGATTCAAGATCATCCCTCCTGCTTTGTTCTAAGCAGAAGTAAAACAAAAGTCAGAATCAAGAAAGAACAACAAAAGAATGGCATAAAAAGATACAGGAAATACAGGTTAGAATATTTAAGAAAAAAAAACTAATCAACTTATACAATCAGATCTGTAACAGCGTGAAAAAAAGATGATATGGGAAAAAACTCTGCATACCTATGCCGAGATGTGTGTTCACACTCGCATATCTTGCTGTCCCAGTCAAATTTTTGTTCTCTCTGCAATAGATTACAAGAACATTAAAAATGATGGTACCTTCTTGCAACCTGCAAATGGCGCACAACGTTCCATATGATTTAAAAAGCCTCTAGCATTGTCATGCCAATTCAAACATACTGTTCAATGAAGGACTAGGATGGAAGTACTCATGAGTATATATGAGATGCAAACTTCAGAAAAATAGACACTTGTTTTACTTGTAATATGAAAATTGATTTAAACAGACTGAAACTGGAAACAAAAAGCTAAACATCTTCAATCTTTATATATTTTGGCCACAGATTTATTTAAAAAGTGAAAAAGAAAAGTCATAAACCACAAAACTGCCTCCATATGCCTTCACCTTGAAAAACAACAGCACAGCTTATAGCAATTTTTGAAAGAGAAATTTCACAACAATTAGCTAACAAAAGATCCGTCAGTTTCAAACATCAGATACAACAGCAACAAGAGAAATACTTCTTCACATTGCTTAGTCGATTATATCTCACCTATATGGAATATGCTGATGTGTTGAAGTATCCCTATACTTCTTTGCCAGACCAAAATCAATTATGTAAACCTACATGGAAATGCAAAAGCAACTCGATGAAGCAAATTATGATCTTAGTCATTAGCAAATAAGAAATTTACAAAAAACTAAATAAATTTCAGAGGCACACCTGATTAGCTCGTCTGCCAAGACCCATAATAAAATTATCTGGTTTGATGTCCCGGTGCAGAAAGGACTTAGAATGCACAAATTCCACTCGATTAATCTGAAGTGAGAAATCTTGAAAGATCAGGTACAGCCATATAACTTGGCAATTCAGAACAACCTTATTATCAATTTTGTAAAAATACGAAACCCATGATTAGTGTAGTAAAGTAGAAAGTATGAACGCATTTGGTAAAAAAGGTTAAGCTAAGAGGCGTTTCAAGAAAGCATGAAATTACTTGGTTGATGAAATGAAGGAAAATGAAAATCAATTGAACAAAAGAATATGGTGGCCATCCATAAAGAAAAGAAGCCTTCATACAAGAGAAAGGAAGTTAGAAGAAAGAACTAAGTATGGAAAGTAGATGCATGCTAAAAAGATATTAAATTGACAGATGCAAGGATAAATCCAACATGTTCTCAAAGTTGAAAAGTATCATGTCATTTCAGAGAGGAGACTGCAGCAATAGCATACCATCTGATCCGCAAGCATCAAAACAGTCTTCAGAGAGAGTTTACGGCTGCAAAAGTTGAATAAATCTTCAAGACTTGGTCCTAGTAAATCCATTACAAGGACATTATAATCACCCTCAACACCAAACCACCTCACATTAGGGATTCCAGCTGTCCCAAAAAAAAAAAGGAAACAATAGTAAGAAATTTAAAAGTTTAACCTAACTGCCTGACAACAAAAGGGTTTAAAATTTTCATTACTTCCTCCTTGCAGGATCTTGTAGAGCTTTGATTCATATAGCAACTGCGGGTGCTTTGTCTTGACGTTTTCCTAACAAACAAGGACAGCACATAAAGACATGAAAAATTATCAAAGCCATTACAAGTACTTGATGCATCCAGAGGATAAAATGTTCAAAGCCTAACCTATAAATGACCACCTCATACACACTCGTCAAAACAACTTCAAATTTCAACTCTCTCTTGAGAGACGCAAGACAACATAAAAGCACACACATTACACAAGTGATATCCAGAAAACTGTGACATACTTAGGAGAACAAAAAAAATACAAGAGAAAGTGATTGAAAAGTTCCAAGTGATAGTAAAAACATTATCAAAGGGAGTTTGTTCTTATCCCGGACCTAAGCAAGGACATCTACATGGAAAACTAAGGTTGCCAAAGCAAACTGTGTGATCTTCAGACAGAATCAGTTCTTATGGATGCCATGCATGTGAACGATTTATTAAAAAAAGAAGGTTTTGTTTAGCATATCTAATTTGTCAGCTGACAAAGGATACCAGTATATTGAATTTTAAAGAAAAAATCCGTACAAGTATTTTCAGCTAACATGATTCAAATTCAAGGGAGAAAAAGGAGACTCCAGGAATGTTCATAAAACTATAATATATATGTATATAAAGCTCAAAATAAGAATGCATTAAGCACAATATATAAGTGAAACGATAGTATCTGATCATCCAATCTAGCATGACAATCTAATCGAACATTATAATAAACGCAAATCCAAAACAACGAAAGCTATACTTACGAGCTTAATTGCAACTTCCTCGTTCGTTTGGATATTAGTACCTGCAAGCACGAGAAGAATCAGAAATCCCCAAAGAGGCA
>NW_027021265.1:32579-61194 GCF_036884655.1 Musa acuminata AAA Group | reverse complement strand
GCAGATAGGCTTTATCACCAGGGGATTACTACTCCCAGCGATCAGTCCATACTGCCTCCCCCTAAGTTACGGTCTTTTGGGGGTGGTATGTTGCTGCCCTGTCGTTCATCACTAGGGAAGGGTGACGTTAGCTTCTCTCCACCCACGACAATGTATTGGCGGTAACCAATTGATAGGTAAAGGTTGATGTTATCATATTCTCTATCAGGTAATACTCCGAGAGAGTTAATGAGCTTATTCTTATTGAACGAAGATCCTGGTAGTTAGCATATCACTAATCACCAGTAAATTTTCAAGCTCGAACTCCTTGGAGGAAGCCAAAATTGTGGAATTATGATCCATGGAAATTGATAGTAGAGCATTAAAAGTGAGCGACGTTATAACCGTTTCATCAAACATGCTCCGATCGAGCTCAGCTCAAATCCCAAATTTGTAGTATATTATGGGGGAGAGATGCAGAGCCAAATTTTATCTTGACTGAATGAGTATATTAGATTATATTATCTATATATTAAAATAAAGGTCAGTTTTAATTAAACAATAGTTTTCTTTGAGATAAAAATAGTAGCCTTCTTGAAATTAAAATATCTCATATGGTACCAATAATAAAAAAAAAAGAGTTCAATATATCATTCATTTGTTCGATAATATTTGTTATTTTTCATATTTTCCTAATTGGTGACATTTATACTTTTTAGCAAATTTTTAATCATAAGAATACTACCAGATTTAATTTTCTATTGTTAATTAGAAGGGCTTATGATAGATTGACAATGTTTTTTTATGATAATTTATATAAATATTTTTAAAATCAGACTTGGATTGAAGCCAACTTGAGATGTTCCGTATACATTATAAACTTTTAATGAGACCCTAACAGGTAAGAAAAAAGTGAGAGTTCCATGAGTTGGAGGTGAATATTGGGTGTGGTTATACAAATTACAACATAAAAAAAGATTGAAATTTAATCATCTCTCTCAGACACAGAACTTGCTATAGGCTCTAATAAAGATTAAAATTAGCTTCGAATCTCACTAGAATCTTCAATATATCGTAATTTAGCTTAACCTTCCACAAAATTCAATCAAGAGGCAACAGTTGAAAATTTTCATAAGATTTGTTAGTTTATATGGTTCTATTTAATTAGGTAAAATATATTATAGATTTAATTAACTTTCGATTATGATTATCAGTAAAAAAAATAAAGTTTACTTATGGTATAATTTCTTGAGAGATGACCTTGATGGGAGGTACTCTTTAAATTATTTATCCATGCTCTTTTACTCTCACCTATAAATAAATAGGATCTCCTAGGGATTATACATGATGTGAGATTTATTCTCAATCTCACTTAGTCCTTATTATATCACTCATAGTAGCCATGTGAATAATAGAAAGAGAGAGTAGAAGGAGAGTCTAATTCATTCTATAGATTTATACTATTGCTACTTGTTGATTAGATTATAGAGCGCATTATTGAATCTGATAAAGTTTTTTCAATGGCATTGAAAGGTATGTAATCTTGATCCTAATCTATCATTATTTTATTTTGATTTTAGATCAACAAAATATTGATAATTTTAAATTAATCTTGACTAATCTAATTGGGTTGGTGTTTGGCCCAAATCAATCAAACTCAATTTGGGTGACTCGATTTTGAGCTTGCCTAATTAAATAGAGTTGATTGGGCCAATTTAAGATTTTATACAAAATAAAAAATAAATTATGGATTCCTTTTATAATTTTTTTCATATGATATATTCATAATTTTTATTTATTTATGATAATCAAATTTTAATTATTATTATGGGATATTTATGTAATTATTATCAAACATATATTGAAAATTATAAAATAATATTTATTTTTTATATAAAGGTATTATTTATATTTTATCATAATTATAATCATCATATAAGTTTTTTTATGTTGATTAATATTTAATAATTATTATAATTATTATAATTATTATTTTCTTATTGAACTATTTTTATCTATATTAAATTAAAGAATAATTAGTAAATTTTATTAATAATTTATATCCTTAAGTTTCGATATTTAAATTATAATAAATATTTTATTATTTATAGAATATTTTAAATTATATTTTATATTATTATATTGGTCTTATGACCACTTAAGTAGCCTAGACCAATATATAAAATTATTTTAAAGAATTAATTTTAAATAATAATAATAAATAATATTCATAATAACATATATAATTATGAGATTTAGGTAATCTTAAAGAAAAATCTATATTGAATAATTATGTGCTGAGGTAGGATAATACTATTTTATATATTCTTATAAGTTAGGTTATATATTTAAAAATAGTAATACTATTCCATGAGAAAGATATTAGTCCTCCATAAATAATTTTAGTGAACACTAGATATATTAATAGGTAAAACATGAATGATATTAATTATTCATCATATTTTTGAAACTCACAGTATTAATGTTGTTTTGTATTTTACAATTATACTTCCTTCGATAGCCTCTTATACTTCTAGTGTTCTTATATTCTCTGGTTTAAATTATTCGATTAAAGCATTTGTAATTCACACTAGACATATTAATTCTTGACCTAATATTGCTTTTTGAAAGGCTCACAAATTAATGAAAACATTGTGAAATAAATTAATGAAATGAATACTTTGATAAAGATCTAAAAGCTCTATCTAATGTTTATAAAAATGACAATTGTAAATAATATCAAAACTTCATTGTCGCTTACAACTAATACATAAGAATATTTGAGAGTTATTCAAGATAAATTTAAATCTATTGATAAGTCAATAGCATATTAATGAAGAAACTAATTATAGTTTATTATGATGGTGCTTGAGAGATACATGATCACACCATTGATAAGGTTATGAAACTTAAAACATATGACATAAATTTGGATGAATCTTTCCACGTGCAATTCATTTTTAATTCTTTTTTTTCTCAATTTAGCCCATTTAAGATTCACTATAATACAAATAAAGATAAATAAGATTTGAACGAGCTAACTAATATGAGTATTCATGATGAATTAAGATTAAGATAGGAAAGATCTCATAATACTTTGACAACTACTCAAGGAGCTAGTAATAAAAAAGAAAATTGAAGTATCATTCACTAAATTAATTTGGTGAGTTTGAAAATACTGAGTGGACTAATGAAAAAAAATTCATAGTAAAATGCTTCTTTTATGATTAAAAAAATATATATAAAAAATAATTACATTAAACGTAATACTTGGTTTTAAAAAAGGTATAAATTACGCCCTTGTATCTTTCAAATTAAACATTATAGATGTTTCTTCTAATATTTTGTTTATTGATTCTATTACTTTAACTCATATTACCAATAATATATAGGGATTTCTGATAACCTAGAAACCAAAAGAATGTGAAAAATTCATAGTTACGAGGAATTAACTCAAAGTGAAAGTAATAACAGTGAGAACTTATTGCTTACACCTAGAGACAAATCATTTGCATTTGATAGATCTTACAAATATATGATATATTCTTATTATTTTAAAAAAAATATAATTTTTATATCTAGAATTTATGAGTTACGATATCATCTTTCTTTTGGTAATGATAAACTCAGAATATTTTATAATTCAATAACAATTGGTTCTGAAATTTTGTGTAATCTTGAGTTTCCATCTTTCTGAAATTCAATAACATCATTACCTTTTTATAATCTTAAGTTACATCAAATGAATGATAATATTTCTCAATAAGAATCTAGATAAGAAAACCTAGATTAACAAAATAAAAGATTTATAGAGAAGGAAAAGAAAAGTTGAGCTTGCAAATTTAGAAAATTCATTTATGACCTTAAACAAACTTCAGTAATGATATATGAAATTTCATGAAACCATTACTTTATTCTGATTCAAGAAAAATCCTATTGATTTGTGTGTATATCTAAAAGTAAGGGTGAGTAAGTTTATTATATTGATCTCATGTACGAATGATATTTTACTTGACAATAGTGATATTAGAAAAGTTAAGGGATAATTTCTTGAAAAAGTGTAAAGCAATCACTTATCCTATTATCAATAATGGAAGTTGAATTCTTCGCATGCTTTGATGCCACAAATCAAGGTTTGTAGTTATGAGATTTTATTTAAAGACTTGGTGTGGTTAAGTCAATCACTAGAGTGCTGAAGATATTTTGTAATAATATCGTAATGGTTTCTTTCTCCAAGAATGATAAGTACTCTAGTGATTATAAGAATATTAAGATAAATACTTAGTAGTCAAAGAATGAATCTAGAAACAACATGTGTTAATTGAGAACCTGAGCACTATTTTGAAGATTGTTGATCAATTTACTAAACTTTTATAACATAAAGTGTAACATATTCTTATAATGAGTTTACGAGCAACTAATAAAAAAATTGATGATACATTTTTAGGTGAATATTATTATTAATATTTTTTACTTACTTAATTAAGATTATTTATTTCTATTATCATATTTATATTTATGTATATGCATATTATAGTTGAATATGATAATAGAATTATCTTGATAATACAAATTACAAGAGTTACTAGACTACATTAGGAAAGATTATACATCAAGAGAGTATGACATTGATGACATACAACTATATAACTCATAATAATACTCAAATTTAATGAGGCTTAGTTTTAAGATTCATGGCTATGTAAAAAAAATACTTTTCAAATATTTTAAAATTTAATTATATAAAATTATTTTTAAATTATTTTTTTATTTATTTTTATATTTTAGTTCTTACAAATTAATAAGTTAAGTGAGAGAATGTTAAATTATGAAATCCTATTTAATTAGGTAAGATAGATTATAGATCTAATTAGATTCTGATTATAATTATCAACCAATAAAATAAAAATTCTTATTTATAAATAAATAAGATCTTCTAATGAACTATACATGATACAAGATCTATTCTTAATTTTCTTTAGTCTATATTTCATCACTTATATTAGTCATGAAGAATAAAAAGAGAAAAGAAAAAGAATCTATTTCATCCTATGCCTCTTCATTCGGTTATAGAGCACATTTAAAATTTTGTAGACCAACATAAAATGATACACAATTTTGATCTTAATTTATTATTATTAATTTTAATTTTGATATTAAAATTTTCTATATAAAAATAACATAATTACAGTTTTTATATTTATAAAAATTATCTATAATCATGTAATATATTCAGTGTCATCTAAAAGTTTAACTGCATAAACAAAGCATTACTAGTAGTAAACACCCAGGTAGAATAGAATGTTTGGCGACACTAAATCTAATCTCCTTCACTGTACCTGCCCTAGTTCCAGGTTTTCGATGTAGCATGCACTGCAATCACCATTTACGAGCTGGTTAAGCTCCACACTTAATTGCCATTGACTTGTATCCCTTGAAATCGAAGTCTGCAACAGGAGACGAATCCAGCGGACCAACCAGGTTTCTTGGGGTCACCGAAGCGTCATCAGAACGAGTCCCCGCTTCACTTTGACGAAGCAGAAGAGTCGCCCAACGCATGGGTTTGAAGGCCAACCCACTGCCTCTTGGAAACAGACGTGAAGGACATGGGAAACATTCTAGCAAGCAGGTTGCCGGTCATGGCGGTTGTTCTCATCCACCGAAATTATTGACAACTGAGACCCAAGATTGGGCTTTGACTCCTCGCCGTCGACTCTGCACTACATGTTTGACTTGTTCATCCCTTCGATCAATCAAAGAAGTATGTGAATCACGAGAGGTTCAACTTCATTTACTGCATTGAAACCTCAATAAAAGATGAGCAATCCTATACTGTAGCAATAGTCACTTCATGTATTACGTCGTCCCCAAGTACTGGTGAGATATATTTAAATTTGGCCTGCAAAATGACTTCGTGACGAAGATTTGCTTCCTTTGGATTCTATTGGATTCCAGAGTTCTCTTGGATCTTTCAAGAGAAATGTATTGAATGTATGCCTTGAACATGTCGAAGGCAAAACGAATCTTCACTAAATTCCAGATCCCATCCACCAATTTATTAGTGAAGCATCTTCTTTAAAGAAGGAAAAGGATTCGATCTACGTTTCCCCACTCACCTTGGAACTTACTGAGGTTTCCAGACCCAGACAACAAGCAAATCCCCACCTGTCTCTCTCACACAAACTGAAATTGAATGACATCCACTGCTTCTCTTTAGCCTTTCAGAACAGCGGAAGGAGATCCCGGAACAAAAAGTCAACACCCACCGCACAGCTCCCCTCGTTCAGTTCTCCACTTGCTTCGTTGTTGTTCCTGTCATGCGCAAAGACTTGTTTGTTTCGTGAGCCTTTGTGGTCATCTCGGCAACTTTAAGGCCTGCTACTGGTGCAGCTTCTACTCTTGTGGAGTAAGGAGGCTGCGAAGGCTACTCTTGCTGGTTCCTGATTGATTTCGGGAAACCAGGTAAGATTTGAATAGAGGAGAGAAGAAATGGAGGATTCGGGCAAGCCTTCGCTCCATGTTGAGTCCTCAGCCGCGGAGGGCGGCCACTTCAAGCTGCCGGTGGACTCGGAGCAGAAGGCCACGCAGTTCTGGCTCTTCTCCTTCGCGAAACCTCACATGCGGGCCTTCCACCTCTCATGGTTCTCCTTCTTCTGTTGCTTCGTCTCCACCTTTGCAGCTCCGCCCCTCCTCCCGTTAATACGGGACAACCTCAACCTCACCACCACCGACATCGGCAACGCCGGCATAGCCTCCGTGTCCGGAGCGGTCTTTGCCCGACTCGCCATGGGCACCGCGTGTGACCTCGTCGGCCCCCGCCTCGCCTCCGCCTCCCTCACCCTCCTCACCGCCCCCGCCGTCTATTTCACCTCCGTCATCAACTCCGCCTCCTCGTACCTCCTCGTCCGGTTCTTCACCGGCTTCTCCATCGCCTCCTTCGTCTCCACCCAGTTCTGGATGAGCTCCATGTTCTCTCCTCCCGTGGTGGGCGTCGCCAACGGGATCGCCGGCGGCTGGGGGAACCTCGGCGGAGGCGCCACCCAGCTCATCATGCCCCTCGTCTACGACCTCATCCACCACATCGGCAGCACAAATTTCACCGCTTGGCGCATCGCCTTCTTCATTCCGGGCTTCATGCAGACGCTCTCGGCGATCGCAGTCATATCCTTGGGCCAAGATTTGCCCAACGGCAACTACCGGAAGCTGGAGAAGGCTGGGGACAAGCACAAGGACAGCTTCCGCAAGGTGTTCTACCATGCCGTCACCAACTACAGGGGGTGGATCTTGGCGTTGACCTACGGCTACTGCTTCGGGGTGGAGTTGACCATCGACAACATCATCGCGGAGTACTTCTACGACAAGTTCAACGTCAACCTCCGCACCGCAGGGATAATCGCCGCGAGCTTTGGGCTGGCAAACATCATCTCGCGGCCGGGCGGAGGCTTGCTCTCAGATTGGATGTCGAGGAGATACGGGATGCGAGGGAGACTGTGGAGCTTGTGGGTGGTGCAGATCGTGGGAGGAGTCTTGTGCATCGTTCTGGGGCGAATGAACAACCTCAGCGCGTCCATCATCGTCATGGTCTTGTTCTCCTTCTTCGTGCAGGCTGCGTGTGGACTTACCTTCGGAGTCGTCCCTTTCGTCTCCAGAAGGTACATACTTCTCCATGGTTGATCCATGAACGTCACAGAAACTGACGACTCCATACAATCTGCAAGCAGGACAACACAAAAAGCCATCTTCCCTTCAAGTTCTTCTTTCATCAAACATCTGGTGTTCTGCAGGTCTCTGGGAATGATATCAGGGATGACCGGCGGGGGAGGCAACGTGGGCGCCGTCATCACGCAGCTCATATTCTTCAAGGGAAGCAAGTACTCCAAGGAAACAGGGATCACTCTCATGGGCGTCATGATCCTCTGCTGCACGCTCCCCATCACACTCATCTACTTCCCGCAGTGGGGCGGATTGTTCTGCGGTCCAAGGCCGAAGGCCACCGCAGAAGATTACTACGCAGCAGAATGGAGTGAGGACGAGAAGGAAAGAGGGTACCACTCGGCAAGCGTCAAGTTTGCAGAGAATAGCGTGAGGGAAGGAGGCCGAAGACGCGATTCTTCGCCCACTGTTCCTGCAGACGACACGCCTTCACATGCTTGACCATGCAATCGCTCTTGGAGCAGCCTACTGGACTTTGCTTCGAGATGATGTCCATAGATGTGATCTTGGTAGTGGTCGAAACCAGCATCCATAGATTACCAGATGCTATCTTGTTTTCCTGAGTCACAACAAAGCAACGAGTAAAGCTATATTACAACATTAACTCTACCGAGCAACACACGTCAAGAACGAAAACAATGGACACTAAAAAGCTCGAATTCGCACAAAAAATCGCCAATTCAAGACGATATAAAACGTCAACACTATTCAACGCTCCTTTCACGACGCTCATACTCCACGTATAGATTCTACCGGGTGACCGAGCGACAACAAGTCCACGCCAAGAACCGCTTCTGCTTCCATTTTGCTCCGGTCATTACGGCTGATGAAATCGATGAGTGTTCGGGAGATGTGTGAGTGAAGCCGGATCGAAGGGAGGGTCCGAGGAAGGGGAAGAGACGAACGTCGGACCCAAACGCATTTTACAGAGCAATTTTGAACAGCTAAATCTATTCTTGAGTTCCGGACACGTATCGAGCGGATTGTCCTCATCTTGACTGTCCATCACACGGAAGATGATCATGATCTGATGAGCCTTCCCTTCGCTAGGGTTTCCTTTTACCGCCTCACTCGGATATATATTCCCTCCGCTACTCCGCCGGCTGGTATTAGGGTTTGGATCTCTCTTGCTTTCGCAATGGCGCCGCCGAAGAAAGCGAGGATGGCGAGCCGGAACCCTAGCCTGATCCGAGGCATCGGCAAGTTCTCGAGGTCGAAGATGTACCACAAGCGCGGGATCTGGGCCATCAAGGCCAAGCATGGCGGTTCCTTCCCCCACCACGACCTGAAGCCGGCGCCGACAACGCCGGCAGCCGTGAAGCCCCCCAAGTTTTACCCCGCCGACGACGTCAAGACTCCCATCCCCAATCACCGCAAGGCCAAGCCCACCAAACTCAGGTACGTGGTGGGGTTGTCCTGCGTCTATTGCTGTTTTCATGTGGTGCTCAGTTCGGTGTTTGTGATGCGTTCCTTTTGTGTGATTTAGGGCGAGCATCACTCCCGGGACTGTTCTGATCCTTCTCGCGGGGAGGTTCATGGGGAAGAGGGTTGTCTTCCTCAAGCAGCTTCCTTCCGGGCTTCTGCTCGTTACTGGTGAGTGCCTCCGGATCCGTTCGCATTAGATCGGAATGTGTTCATATTATTGTTTTGCTCCTTTATTCGCTATCTTCTTTTTTACCATAAGTTATTCTTAGCATCATTTTGAACCTCTATACTGCAAGTTTTGCTTGGCAAATCAACTCATTAAACCAATGACGGTTGAATGGTTCATTCGTTCATATGAATTTTTGACCTTTTTGAGTCGGCTTTTGGTTTTTTGATGAGTGCATGCTATTATAGATTTGGGGATAATGTGACAAAGAAACGTTTTTCCTGAAGCATTTTACTTGTGATCGCTATCTCATAAAGAGTTATTAGCTGGAACAACAGTATTTATGGAAGGAACAGGTCTCCAGGATCATTCTAAATAGTGTTAGTATTGGCAATTTTTAAGGTACCTATTTATTCTCTCGCTGCACTAAAAAGAAAAAGCTATGTACTTCCAGCCTTGATTCTTCAATAATTGGCCGCATTTGGTTGGATTTCAGCTATTCAACGAAATGGGTACAAATGACATTTTTGTAGTTAATTATGATACGAAGGTGAACTGATTTCGTATGTCTTTCCCCAAATGCACTATCTCCTCCCTTGCTGTCTTGGCTAGAGTCTGCTGATGACAACAAAAACCCTTTTTTCTTTTTGGAGAAAAAGGTAAGGGTGGAGAAGATGAAGAGGAGTATGGTTGAGCGATAGTAATAGGAGTGGCTGGTTGAATGTTGATGTCGGGCTGTTGCATATGCCAGCTTAGTGATGTTGTCCACCAGTATAGCTTCAATCAGAGGTGCTACAGCTGTATTGAGAGTTGGGGCTGTGCAGCACCAGCAATGACAATGAGAGAGGGCAATTGAGGTGTAGAGAAGAGAGAAAGAAAGGGTGAACAGGAGAAAATATGATGATGATAGTCTGCCAGTTTGTTTTAGTCTTTTAACCGATTGCAGCCTCTGGGCATATCAAATTTCTGCTATGCCCAAGCCCTACCATGTTTACATTTATGGATCACAATCCAGCTTCAAGATAACCTATATTTTTATCTTCCATCCTTCTCAAAATTAGAGAAGACATGGTTATAGAATTTAGTATCCAATTTTGTCCTTCCAATTTCATGTGTTGTTTAAAAGTCAATACTGGTTTGTTTTGTTTTGTTCCCCTAGTTCAGAGCACCAACGAGATATCAAGTTTGTCTTAACATTTACTTGATCCAATTTCTTATGAATCACAGTTCCTTAATATCAAGTTGGGTGCCTTGCACTAAATAGCTGCTTTCTTGTTGTCATATCAAAGATCACAAAAACACACACACACACTTTTTCTCTCTTTCTGTCTGTCTGTATTGATATCAGAAAAAAAAATTGATGCATCAGTTGGATACTTGTTTAAAGAAAGCAAAAGAGTGAGACATTGACATCATAGGAGAGCTGGTGCAAAAATGATTTTGACTATGAATCGAAATTATTTTTTGCTTGTTTTTGGTTCAATTTCGTGTAATGCATTAGAATGCAGCTTTCGAGGCTTTGCAGCCCAGTGCAAAAGCATTAATTAGTGTACAGTGAGCTTGTTGCAATAGTATTTGACTCATTGCCTTGTATAATAAGATTTTTTGTTATAGCTATTGCTGTTTAATTGCTTTTCTGACCAGAACTACCTTTGAGTTAGTGTGGCATTATGGATCTGTTGTTCCTGGTTTTGCATCTCATTTAGTCGGGGATCTGTATAGGGCCCTTCAAGATAAATGGAGTGCCTCTAAGGCGAGTAAATCAAGCTTATGTCATCGGAACGTCCACTAAAGTTGATATATCACAAGTCAATACTGACAAGTTTGATGATAAGTACTTCACCAAGGAGAAAAAGAAGATGGCAAAGAAGAGCGAAGGTGAATTTTTCGAGAGTGAGAAAGAGGTTTGTCTTTGTCCATATGAGTATGTTGATCAATTACAAGTGTTCTATAAGTTCATTGCCTTATTCTTGCCCCTCTTATTCCCTTGAAAAATATAGGAAACAAAGGGACTCCCTCAGGAGAAGAAGGATGACCAAAAGTCTGTGGACACCCCATTGATAAAAGCCATCGAAGCAGTCGAAGACTTGAAGACCTACTTAGGTGCAAGGTTTTCGCTTAGGTCAGGGATGAAACCCCATGAGCTCGTATTCTAGAATGAAGAATTTATTTCAGCTTAGTTACAATTTTATTTTGGTTTTTGCTGGTTTGCCCGGAGCTTAGACTGTCACGAGGATCCTGAATTTTGTTTCATGCTTTTCTATTCAACTGGAGAATTCTTCTCAGCTATAAATGTTTCGGTTGGAAATTTACCACTAAGTGAATCTATAGTTTTCAGAGATTTGCATTGGCTTTTAATGTAACCCTTCCTTGGATCCTGCATTCCTTCAACGTGATGGCCTTTTGTTTGTGTTTCAAAGATCCAAATCCAATATAATGCTAGTTTCTGTGATTTGACATGATTCGGTATTCTTTGATCATCCAAATTGGAAAACATTGTGATGTGTTTCATCAATTTGTTATGTGTTTTTTTTTTAACTCTCAATATTGAATTTTTATCGAATGATCTTTTTAAATTGATTTTTATTTAAGGATGTTTATTTTTCATTGTTGATCATCATTGCCTCATTGCCTCTCACTACCATGGTTGTGTCGTCGATGCATCCCCCTTGTTCCCACTATAAGGAGTGGGACCCATGGCTCCTCAATCTTCGAGGGTGTGTTAGAGGGCGATGTGAACAAGGAGCTCCTCATCTTTGTGAGGAAGGGGGAGACCGACGATCGATTGCCTTATTGAGGGAGGGGGATATGGCATAGCCACGTTATATGGAGGTGGCGAGGAGAGGGAAGGGACGGGAGGAGGCACTGATTGACATAAGAACCCAACAGTGAGAAGATTTCCGCTGTGTATGAAGCTTTTATTTGGATACAGGAGGAGCTGCACCCGCCTCTACTTTTTGCCTCTTGAGTCTTGACTAGGTGTGGGTCCGCTTCCATCATCATTAGCAGGGTTGCCTATGGTTTCTTTTAGTAGCGACTCCGTATCCATGTCTCAAGACTGCTCACACAATATTCTAATCATCGAGGTGTCTCATCAGATGGATTCGAGTCCTGGAAACACTCAACTGCCAAATAATTCCCGAGTTCCAGCAAAATCGATTACAAGATGGGAGAGTAATCTGGAACTCCTACATCTGACCGATACATCAGCTGATAGTTTCATCGACTGATCCACACAATAATCACCACACAAACACCAAACATAATTTTGGTAGATCGAGTTAAATGCAAGCGTCAGTGGAGAAGGAAAGTTGAAACACATGAATGACTCGAGCAAAGAAAAAGTCTTCTCAGTCAAGCTTCTTTGAATGCAGCAGATCCTACTTGACACTACATGCACCAGTTTCAATACTACCTGAGCACTCATGCACTCAAAGAATGTTGAGTTGATTCCCCAAACTTTTCATTGCTCTTTGCAGCAGTTATTAATGCACGATGCAGTCTGACAAGCCTGCTTGCAGCATATATTCTCTACCGGTCTCTGAAGGAAGCTCAAGATATCCATCAACAGGAAAAGCAAACTTTGGGTGGATAAAAAGCAGGCCTTCCATTTCCAGCTTCAGTGGCTGCTTGGTCCTCCATTTAGTAATATGATTTCCGTGGATTGTTCTGTGGTATCAAGTCAAAAAAGCTCATACATTAGTATCAAGTTGATGGTCGTTGCATTTGATCATGTGTGGTCATCTACAACCAGATTCCAGACAACTAAAAATAATCCTGAGATAAAATTGTAAATGAAGGAGCTTTACCAGTGGGTTTGGACGATGACGATAACCAAGCATCATCCGTTTCTTATACTGCTCATATATATCATCATCAGCGGTAACTTCGCCAGGTTTTTGTGCACCAACACCTAAATTGTCCTTCTTCACTTCACCTGCCATCACTGGATCTGCACGTCCGCGCTTGTCACTGCCTAGTCCCTCACCTGCAAGCAGACCAGGTTTTCCAAAAGGAAAAACAAATGAATAAAAAGAACATAAAAGTAAAAGCTCTATCCTGCTCCCGTGTATATTTACATGTTAAACTGTTGCTACAATAAGTGTCTACTGATGGCAGGAGCTCTGATGATTTCCATCATACCACAAAAAAAAAGTGAATTATGTTGGTTCTCAATGAAAGCCTACCATGTGAAAAACAAAATAAACCATGAACTATAGCAGATCATTACAATTTGTTCATGGGCTATAATTTCCTCAACACAAATCTAAGATCAAGGTTCGTCAAGAGAAGAGATAGCTAAAGTAGAATCCATTGGTTGAAGTGATAATGGCACTAGAGATAACTCCAAGAATAGTTGGACAAATGGCAGAAGTGAGTTAAAATGTCTCACCATAAGTGGAAAAATAGTATCAACTACAGGTTCAACCATACCTTCTTTCCAACCCATTTTAGATAGAAGCCTATGCCCAATGTTGTCAGCCTGGATTCTTGCTTTTTCTGCAGCCTCTCTAGCACCTTTCTGTGCAGATGCATCATTACAAGAAAACAGAAACTTCTCCAACTCTTCTGGTGGAATGAAATCACCCATGTGATGACCTTTTTTAGGGGGAGCTACAATACCACAAAAGGGAAAAACGTTAGAACTACCTTGGAACTCAAGGTAACATCGTTTTTATTTTTACCACCACAGAAAAGCTACACGCATGAAATTGTTCATATTCAATATTCCACAGAATATTAGAACATAAACAAGGGAAACAGGAACTACTCTTAGCAAAAAGAGTATACTTTAAGCTGATTCAAGAATTTGCCTCTACATCCACTGGAAGGCGCTATCATACATCGAATAATAACAGAATTCAGGATAACAAACCTTGAAGAGAAGCAGGTGGTGGCATTTCATCTTTTGATTGCTTCGGTTGCCTTATTCTCTCCTCCTGAGCAGCCTTCTTCATGTAAAACTCCATCATTGCAATGGGATCTGCAGGTGAAGACCCACTGGACTCACCTGATACCAAGACATCTACAAGCTTACAAGGAAGAACACCGGAGACAAGTGCAATCATGAAGAATAAATAATGAATATGATCCACCCTTGGCAAATGATCATATATGTAGATAAGAGAAGGGGCAGTTTAAACAATCAACAGAAACCAAACATTTTCCTTGGAAAAATCTTGTGGTTAGCAGAGAGAAAGGAGAAACAAGAGCCTTTGCATTATAAGTCACATTCCTATGGAGGCCATTGATTGTAATGACACTGTCTAAAGACAATAGAATGTCGTGTTCAGCATCACGTACATGCAGGTTTTTCATGATTTTCTACAAATATAAACGTGCAAGTTTTCCTGAAAAATCTGTAAGCTATGTCAAAATAATAAGTGCTCCACCAATAAATTGATTCACAATAAAGGTTTCACTAAAATATGGTCCTATGATTGTTGCAAGGCATCACACTTCACAAGGAAGTGAATATTTATAAGCTTTTTTAGAGTGTCAAACCAACAAAGTAAAGAATGTTTATGTTCATCGGCTGCATGATCTCATAAAATCCATATGATAAAATCTAAAAAGTCAAATCAAGCAGTAGAAGAAGTAACCCCTAGCATGGCTACATTAGTTCAACTCAACCCATGGTAATCCCATGCAACCAAACCATTCAATCCAAGTTCAAGTCTGGACCAACCAATCTTTAATCTGTTGACTGAATGGATAGGGTTCTAGTCGAACATGATGCTCAACCAACACATCATGGAAAATATACCTTTTTTATATACCTTTTTTCTAAAATTATACGAGTCACTTTTGACCATCCAAACAAAGATAACCCACCCTAAATCATATCTTATGGTCAGGTTCGTCCTGGGATCCTTGACCTTCCGGCAGGTTGAAGAGGTTTAAGAATAGACATATATAAACCCAACTGATGGACACCATTTATACTCGGCATCAAAACCTACTTAACAGGACAATACAAGCTAGATGAGGATACCATAACTGGAAGATCTTCCAGACGAGCCAGATTCTTCATAAGATCCATACAAAGCTGAAGCAGGGGTTTGGTAATTAGGACGTTGTTGGATGTTGCTCCTTTCAGATCCACTTGCTACTCTAGAAGTTGAGGTGCTTCCATTGGCTTCCATAAGAAGTCGAGAATTATGTTAACATAAAAGCTTATATTTACCATTGAAAATATGGAAAATAAGGAGAAATTAGCACACAGATGGTACCGACCAGAATCTGATGCCTTAGAATCTTTCAATTGTGCAAGAGCCTTTTCCTCTTCAAAGAGCTGATACTCATAGTATTTATAATCTGAACAACTTGAATCAAACAAAAACCTGCAAAAATCCATGTTAAGCTCTTTGCACACTATCCTCATAGAGAAGTACACACTTAAAAATAAATAACAAACATCATATTGTTCCAATTGCATATCTAGTGGGGAAAAAAACCTAATAATGAACCGACGGTCAGTGTTCATTTCACATAGTATCTGGAAAAGAAGATAGCTGTATTCCACACAATGTCTTCTCTAAGTATTCAAATGGACAGTTTAATATTCGTGGTACTCCTTAATAATGGAAGAAAGGACTACCCAGCATAAAATAATGCAGTAACATGTTAACAGAAGCATCAAACTAATTATAGATCTTGTTAATGCAAACTACACTTGGAGGAGAACATTGGAAAACTGAGAGATTTCAGGAATTCATACTTGAAAGGTGTATCTCCAGGATTCCGTTGGCGTGTGATGTTCTCAAACTGCCTACCATTCTTTGCAACAAAACTTGCCAACTTATCTGCAACTTTCTTTACTGCTGGATCAGTTGGAGGAGATGGTGCTGCATGTCACTTAAATAACTGATTAATACCAAGAGCATGAACAAGGGAATGCAAATTACTGTTGTAGCAGCACTGCCACATTTTGAGTTCTTTCAACCAACATCCCTTCCATCAATGTCGATAGACACTTAAAAGACACAGGCTGCATTCATGAGACAAAGAAGTTTCAAGAATGTCTGGCACAAATCATGCTGACAGTTAATGGAGCTCAGTAAGCAAGACCTGGTGCCAATATCATATGTTAAAATGGAAAGCAATGATTACCAGGAGAATCCTATGTTAGTCAGGCACAAGAGTTGCTCAAATTTTCAGTGAAAACAACAAAACCTTTTTATTTATAGGAGTCAAAATCTAAAATGTAAGTCTGATAATGTTGGTGGCACAGTATCTGTATTTCCCTGTATCATGTGGGAAGTGTTTCCAACTCTTCAAACTGTAGAGGCTATGGACGAAAGCATGGACGAAAATGTACTAGAACTAGAATGGACCCTTTCTTCTATTGCAACACATCCTGTTCACCATTCATCATAACAAAACATTCTAGCTGTAATTTCACAAATCACAATCACTCTCCAGATTATAGCATTATAAATCAATCATGGAAGCTTGAACAGTCTATTTCCCACAATCCGACCCCAAGATAAAATAAGTATAATAATAAACCAAGTAAAAAGGATGGTTTATCGTACAAGGGCCCAACCAATGTGGAATATGGAAAGGTCAAAATACATGGATTTACCCCTACAAGCCGAGAGTTTGCTGATAAAACAAAAACTATAAAACAGAAAGGGAAGGCCACCACCACCACACCTTTACATCCTTAAAACAGTTGAAAACTGGGGTGCATTTTGAATGTCTGTTTCTTGTCCTTCCGTCTAATAACATAAATAATGTCTATAGTTCCTCAACTAAGCAAATTTTAGTCTTTTTAATGATCTTTTGTTGTTCCAACATATATGAGTTTTGCATTTTTATTTGAATGATGTTATACAGTAACTGACCCTAATCGCTTACTTCTGGGATGCCGATAGGCAGTTCATATTTCTTTCACCAAGGAATTCAGTGATACTTCACGAATAGCAACATCAATACTGAACTATAATGACTTATCCCTTCTATACCTTCCTACTTTATCTATTCTTTATTCAGAGACTGCCCAGGAACACCTGTTTCAAGCTCAAAATAACCTTGTATGTCCTTTTTCCAAGGTAAGGATCCTTGCTTTCAAATTGAAATGCCCTCTGATCCTTTCGTACACAATGTTTTTTGTGCTAATATGCAAAAGTTCATAGCACTGTATAGCAATTTAGAAAACCATACCAATTTATGTTCAGCATATTCTTATCTTGATGGCTGAAGCTTTGTGTAGAAAGCTTAAATATATGGCATATAGGAAAAATGTGGTGTCTTGGTTTCAAAATGAGAAAGGACGTGTTTAGAGAAACAAAAAAGAAAACAAATGAGTGCTTTTTCAAGCATATCAAAATTTTCTTGTTCTAACTAAATTCATACTGCCATCTATGAATAACTTCAAAAAAAATTTCACCTGAATTTATTTGGCACAATAAGACTAACCATGTACATCAACAAGCTAGATGACTCAAATAAGAAGTTTTTCTTCTTAATTCAAAAAAGAAGACTCATATCAAATACTACAAATAACAAAACCCAAAACCAAAATCAAGTTATGATTTCATGATTTACGTTTCACGAGGTAAATGGATATGGCATAGACAATCCTTAAACTTTCATGCATATAACTAATGTATCAGCAGATCATTCAGTTATGAGCACTACCAACAAATCCTGTCCACTACAAGTATAAAAAAAAACCTCATATATCTAGTTTTACATGTATCAATCATATCAAGGTTTTTATCCGACGAACCATCATAAATGAGTAATAGAAGTAAAGACGCTTTTGATTCTTCTTCTAGGAAGGGATGATAGCTTTTATCCATCACCAATAACTAAACTTTTCATGTTTCACATATTAAAGCTAAAAAATTTCACAATGAATCCAAATGCATGAAAAAGAAAATAACTATCATAGCATAGCTAAATAGAAAATTGAAAGCAGCTGTAACACACTTCCCATAAAACATTAATTCACTGCAAAAGATCATGCAAAGAACAACAAATTACCAACATCCTGCTGTTGTGACAAAGACTGAATGATATCTCTTTGACCCAACTTCTGGCGCTTAATGGGTTCATCTCCAGAAACAGCTTCGGCTTCAGCAGCCTCTTCCTCCTCCTCATCAGTCACAAACTTAATTGGCGCTGCTGCAACCTTCGACTTCTGCTTCAAGCTGAAGGCAAGCTTGCCACCGGAGGTCAGAGTGCTTCCCTTCTTCGTATCCTTTACTTTAACTTCCAGCGGTCTTTTGTTAACAATAACAGAAGGTTTCAGGGCAACAGAAGGGGTAGCCGAAGTGCTAGATTTAGACCGATCAGCTGCAGCAGCTGGGACCTTCTCTTGCTGGAGTTGCTTAAATTTCTCCATGAAAGATCCATCATTAACAAACAAACTCGACTTGTCTCCTTTCTCCATCGTCGATCTCTCTTAAAGAACTCAATTCAGATCAAGCAACTTGGGAACCAAAAGCTGCATCCTTTCAGTTCCGATTAAAAGAGGGCTTATAAAGCAAGCATCATAAAATCTTCAGCAGTCACGAAATAATAATCGAAGAAAAATTGGCGAAAGATCTTCAATTAGGGTTTCATGCAAACAGAGTCAAAAGATCGGATATCGTCCACGAAAACCAATCCATACGAGACGGCCCCGCAAGAAACCCTAAACAATCTAAAACTTGGGGGAGACTTCGATCGAGCCGATCCTTCAAAATCTAAAACTCGGATGTCGCTCATTTAAAGTAAATAAAAGAAAAAACGATAAAAATCGAGGAAAAATTGGGCAAAGATCTCTCTTTCGCATACCTAAATCAACAACGCTGTCGATCTCCAATCCCAGATAAAACGAGAGGGAGGAAGATGGATCGGGAGAACCAACAGAGACGGAGAGAGACGGATTGCGAACCTTGAGGAGAAATCGAAATCGATGGAGGATAGCAAAATTTAGGGATTGAGGGCGGAGAGCGACGGAGAAAGTCTCCGTGTTAGGGCGTTTTATATCGGAGCGCTGCTCGATCCGTTATATCGCCAGCAACAGATCATTACAAATCCGATACAAAATGTAACGAGTCTCTAATTTATTTATACGAGTTTAAATCGATGATTATTTCAAATATGTTTCTCAAATTAAGATCCTTAAATAAGGTTTTTGTTTCTAAAAAATAATTTTCTTTTTGAATTATAATATTAATTTATCTGAAAAAAAGGAAGGGTGATTTATTCGAAAAAAAAATTACTTTATGAGTTTTTACTTGGAGAAAATCTTTATTTTCATAAATTATCACAACAATGACATCTTTTCCTTAGTCTGTTATTTAAATGATTTGAATGTAAAATAAATCAAATAAATTTATACATCTCCCCCTTCTTCCCTCCATGATCGCTTGCTAAGATATAATTAAGAATGATTCATTTTACATGCCATACATTTATACAAATCAAATTAATCTGACTTCTAATCTCTCCCTTCTTTCTCCACGGCACCTTGTTAAGATATAATTTAAAATATTTCTTTTTACATACCATACCTACTCGGTAGAATTAAGTGGTGCTACGTTTTAGATGATTTTTTATGGTCAGATCGCTTATGACTTGATAAGATGTTGTCGAGTTTTAATTAACTATAACATATCATTTGCTTCTCATTGTGCTTTAAGAAAAAAAATTTGTAACGATGGTGGAACACAATAGCTAACTCAAAAACTTGATAATAGTCGTAAATACCAAAAATAATAAAGTAATATTTAGAAGTTTTGCTTGCGAAGTGCATAAGATACGAAGATATTTGAGAGAATTAAGGTATATCGACTTAAGCTGCTCATGAATATAGGAGACACAGATGGACGGTAGGAGATGCATGATTTATCTAAATAGTAATGTTAGAAGTGAAAAACAAATGAGGATATTGAGATATTCTAGTATCTATGTAAATAGTATTAAATGTAAAAGACACGAGGGCGATGAAATGGTGGTGTGATGTAGCTCGCAGATGATAGCTTGGGTAGCTCAATAGACATCAGGCAGCCTACAGCGCCTGCACGAGGAACGATAGCAATTGCAGTGACGTGAAGGAAGATCGGGCAAACCAACTAATCTACTAGTGACAATGTTGTCATAAGCTGCAACAAGCAACGAGCAATGAACAGGTGGATGACACTCTTTGACGTGGGTTCGTAGCAGTGGAAGAATAAAAAATAAAATCTTTAATTTTGTAAAGATTTATTCATCGTCGTGCGAAGATTGATGTACAAAATTCAGAAAACTTAAAACTATGTATAATAAAGATTATGTTACCTAGGGAGATCGTATATCCCTGAATCCTTACAGATCTCTAGGAAAGGGTGAAAGAGGTCAAGCGCCCTCCTATCTAGTTGTGATCTACACAGTAGGTCCTCAAAACTTCTGGCCTGCTTTAAATCCTTGTAGATCTCTAGGAGAGAAAGAGGAGAATACGATAGACAAGCAAAAGACTCTGGCTTATGAACCACTGAATCCCTCCTATTTATAGAGGTCTCATGTCAACTTAACCCTAATGGATCCTCTCATATTAGGTATTGAATCTCCACTAATCTCTTATTGGTTTTTATTGGATCTCATCCATAGAATCCAATAATTCAGGGGCTTATTGGATATCCAATAAGATAGGGGCTCCAACGGATATATCATATCTGAACATCTACTCATCACAACGTCTACCATATGTATGTGAACTCTAGGTCCAATATTGTACTGGTCGTGAGTCATACCTGTCAGAACTCCTTCTGGCTCAGTGAATTATTATCTCCATAATAATTCACTCGACTCATCGACTACGAACGTACTAGACTACTACGCTGTATACCTCAAACGATACAGGAGAATTCAATCCATTAGACCTGTCTATCCTCAATTATCGTGTACCTATAGTCTCTCATCCATCTAATATCCAAAAGACCGTATACCAGGCATGGTGCTGTCGGACCCATATGGTTTATACTCAAGTCTCACTCTAATCGGATTCTTCCGAAGAACTCTTTCTCTCTCAATCTGAATGACCCTAGCTAGAGATTTGTCTGAGCAAGAACACATGAGACATTCCTCTCATGACACCGAGAGTGGATGATCATCTATCGATACTCAATAACCCTCGTAAGGTTAACTACCACTCCTGAAAATCGGTTGTGCTAGATCTGAGACATCTAAACCTATAAGTCCAATATCAAAGAGTGGAGCACTCATACAGGACATCCTTAGTGTCTCAAGTCTAAGGACCAGATACACTACTAGGACTACGAAATCGTTGTCTGACAATAAGGCATCATCAACCATCGATCATTTCGTAAGCAGATCAATTAGTGAACTCATTCCCTAATGAGCACCTATATTGTATCCCTAGTGTCCCCACACGAGCAGCTATAAGACCAACTACATCCATCATATTGATGGGTATATAACACACCAATCTGTCCGGTTATCTCGATGTCCCTCTCGAATAACCTATAACCGAGATTATTAGGATCTATGTTTAAAGGTGAATCAGTCACATTATCATGATCTCATTATGATTTGATTCTCATTACATAGATCCAAGGATATCACTATATATATATATATATATATATATATATATATATATATATATATATATATATAAAATAAGCAAAAGGACTGCGTATCAAGTCACATATGTCATCACTCACATGATTAGGTTATTGGGCACCTATGACTAGTAGTTACGTCTTACGTCATTATCGATGATGGTAGGCAACAAAGAGAAGCATCAATTATTGCTAGGGAAACTCATAGTTCTAGTGTTCATGGTCATATTTATTACTAGGTTTTTCATGACATTAATGATTCATTTATTAGAATCATAATGATATTAAAAGGAAATAAATTAATGATATAATAAATGTTAATTGATTTTATAGTTCAATCAATAAATTTATATCGAAAACATGATTAACAAAAAAATATGAGTATGAATTACGAATAAGGTAATGAGTAAGCAACAACAAGCCAAAAGCAAGATAAGGAATTAAAATCGATTTATAGTAGTTTCATCTTTTCGATCTATGTTCACTCTCGATTCCTCTTCCTTAAGGTTATTGGCTTTCACTACTAATATTCTTTCTAATAGATGAAAATTAACTACTCTTATTACAACTTTTCTCTTTTTAACGGGCTTAGGAGAGAACCTCAACACTCACTCTTTTATAAAATCTCTCATCTCCTATAACTTAAAATCACATCTAAACTCAAAAAGGATAAGAGACTCAAACAATGCTCAAAGAGATAGCTACAACCCTTCACAAAGTTATAATTTGATATTTCATCAATCAAGCCTCAATGGAGTATTTATAGGCTCAAAAAAACTTAAAAAATAAAGTCAAAATTTTAAATCTCCAAAATTTTAGGGTACATGTGGTACTACCATTAACACATGGCGGTACTATCGTCATAATTTTTGACATTGTAATTTTAAACTTTTGGTTAGTACTACTACTGTAATTTTTGAATTTTGAATGGTACTACAATCATCATAGGTGGTACTATCGCTACCAGCATTGACAAGCATTATTTGTGCTTGTTGGCTAACTCGGGTGGTATCATTATCGAGGCCTGACAGTATCATTGCTTAGGCTTATATTAAGCCATTGATTTGATTTTTTAACGGGCCCAATTCGGCTTGAGTTCAAGCCTATTGGCTTTCTCGACAAGTTGGCATAGTTTTAGCCCAATACTACTCAATTTGACCTAGAAAGATCACGATCAAGATATTAACAATCCAACCACATATCCAATATAATTACAAAGCTTTTAGCATGTTGTATGCCATTTCGACATGTTATCTAATCTTTCGGCACTTCATCCTTTCCTTCAACATATTGTCTAATCTATTAGCATATTGACTTTTCTATAACATTCGATCTTTTAGTGTAATATCCAATTTTTTTGACATGATGCCCAAACTTATGAAGTCTAATCTTTGACGTATCGACCAATCCTCTAGCTCAATATCTAATTTTTAATATGATACTTTTCGTGACACAACGATCGATTCTCCTTCTTCGATAATTTGTCCTTCAATGGTTCGAATAATTAAAGTATTTACTATATCATTTATCTCAAAAGTATATTAGTTTATAAACTCATTAATTAATTTCATCATCAAAATCAAGGATTCAACATAACGATAAAGTAAAATGATTGACTTGAAGACATAATCTATTTCACGACATCGACACTCTTAATAATATAGTTGATGACGATGATATGATAGATTTAGAGGCACAATCCATATAACAATATAGCTGACTTGATAGTGTCACCTACTTAGAAGTGTGGTCGACTTGATGAAATGGCCGAATTGAGGGTGGTTGTTTGGATGGTATGATTGGATGACCATGTTGATAGCACAACCAATTTAAAGAAATAGTTGGCCTAGAGTGTGACCGTCTTGATGGCATTATTTTGTCTATCTAGAGGATGCTATCAATAACCATCCAATCTTAAAAGCAATTTCTTCCTTGTATAGTATTGTCATATTGATGCAATGGTCCTAAAAATAAAAAGTTAAAGTATAGTTTAAAAGATCATAAATAAATATCTTACTTTTTTAAATAAGATTTGATAGAGTTACAAAGTACATTGCTCAATAAAAAGAATATGGCTCAACTTCAGTATTTAAAAAATGATTTGGTAAAGACTATCCAATATGATATATCAATTTCTTAATATTTTTAAAAATTAAAATTTTATATTTAGAGATATTACTCTTAGATCTAGATGAGCCTATCTTTGATGTACAAATGAAATATTATATTATTTATCATCTTTGAAAAGAATAAGTTTCTTATATTACATCTATTCAAGGATGGGTTCAACAACCATCCTTATTAGAGTTGAGAAATCTTTTTGCTTCTCAGAAATCCTTACTCATCAAATGACAAGAGTTTATATCTCAAGGGGAGATAGAGATGCTCTTTTTACAAATAAGAAAAAGAGTAATGATAATGATAAAAAGAAGAATGATGATGTTAATAGCTGGCAAGAGTCTTTTTCGAACAATGGTATAAATTGGAAAAAGATCAAGTGTTATGGGTGTCGCAAGTTAGGTTATGTCAAGAAAAATTATCGTGTGAAGATTAAAGGATGAAGTATTATAAACAAAAAAATTATTCTAATACTATTGATGAAGATTGAGATAAATGCTTTATGGATGAAACTATTAAGGCCATGACATATATCAATTTTGAACATGATTTGATTCGGGATATGGTCATATCTCACTGATAATGGTACCAAATTCAATAATCTTCAAAGTTATAATGCAATTAACATGACAGATAATACTGTTTACCAAGTAAAAAAGGAAGGTACTATCGTAATCTCAGATAAAAATAATGATTTTATTATATTAAAGAGTATATATCATATTCTAAGTATGAATTTTTTTTTTCTTTATTGTAAATGTAATTGAAATTAAAAATTATATTATTTTTGGTCATAATGAAATCAAGTTTTTTTAAAATATAAAAGAATTAAATATATGTAATAATATATACTAACAAAAGGGTCAAAGATTTATATATTTTATCAACATCAAACTCTTATGTTGATAAAATAAGTACAAAAATGATGGTGCATCAATCTGGCATGCTAGATTTGGACATATAATTTTTTTAAAATTAAAGATTATAATATAGAAAGGTTCAGTGAATGATCTTCCCAGCACACATGCAACTTTTTTGATAGGTCACTTTTAAGATGTAAATTCTCATTAGAATTTATTCATAGCAATCTAATTGGCTATACTCAAACATCATCTTATTTAGGTTCTTGTTATATACTTTGCAAGGTTCACCTAGGTCTATTTTGTAAAGAAAAAATCAGAATTTTTTTAAAATTTGAAAAGTTTAAATTAATAGTTGAATGTATTCTTGAAAGAAAAATTAAAAGATTACGCATGGCTGAGAGTTCACTTCTAATATATTATTCTTTTTTTACAAAGAGTATAGAATCAAAAGGAAACTTACATGTATAAATACACTACAACAAAATGGTATGACAACGAAAAATTTAATATCTCATAGAGACTTATAAGTGTTGGCTTCATACGAAGAATTTTAGAGCATTTAGTAATTTAATCGAACTTATGTTATTAATCGAATTCTAAATGAGCTTATATTTGGTAAGAAACCAAATATTAAGTATTTTAGAGCATTCAGTTCTTCGTGCTATGTTTACATACCAGACTCAAAGATAAACAAGCTTGATGCTAAAGCCAAGAAATACATCTTATTAGCTATAATTAAAAAAAAAAGGTTGAAAATACATGGATCTACAAAAACATATGTATGTGGTATCTTATGTTGAAGTTTTTTGTTATTATCCTTCATAAGTAATTTCTTTTAAAAATATCAATCATAATAATAAAAGTGATATATGTTCAAAACCTGTGGTTGAGTTTTCTTTGTCATATAATACTCCTATAGATTTTAGCTTACCTTCTTCCTCATTTGTATCTACTATATTAATTCTTCATCACCAAGGAGCAAAGCGATATAGAGAGTAATAATATCTATAAAGAAAAAATTCTAACACAAAGAGGAACAAAGAGAATAATTATCAAACGTTTTGATAAAGCTAAAGGTGTTAAGGTGTAAGAGGATGCTATGAATAAAGAAATGGATGATCTTCATAAAAATAAAACTTATGATCTATAAGATGAAACGTAAGTCAGATGGAAGTATAGATCATTATAATCAAGACTTGTTGCAAGGGGGTTTTCTTAAAAATATATATTAGATTATAAGAAAATCTTTAGTCGTATAGCCAAGATGACATCTATTAGGATGGTGATTGCTTTAGTAACTAATCTTAAATGGAAGTTTTAACAAGTTGATGTGAAGAATGCATTCTAATATGGTGAAATCGACAAGAATATTTATATAGAACAACCACCAAGGTATACTTTTATTACTAAACCAAATTACATTTGTAAGCTCAAGAAAGCTTTCTATGGGTTAAACCAAGCTCTCAAAGCATGATATGGAAAAATTACTTAATACTGACATTTCTGTGATTATTTTTCTACTTATTTAGATCCTAGCTTATTTATTAAAAAGCAAGGAAGCCTACATATTATTGGTCTTCTATATATATATAGATGATATGATCATTATTAGTAATGATGAAATATAGATTTTAAAGCTTTGTGGTGATCTTTCTCTTCGATTTGAAATAAAAGTCTTGAGAAAGCTTAATATTTTTCTTGATTTGGAGGTAATGAATAGAAAAGAAGATATATTTATCTCTCAAACAAGCTATGTAAAAAAAATTATTAAAAGATTTAGAATTTATAAAAGTAAGAATATTTCTATTTTGCTTGATGCAAATATAAAGTTAAGTTGTAATGAAAGGAAGATTCTTTTTTACCATTAATTTTTTTGTGCTCGTTTTTGGTAATCTCATCTACTTAATAATTACAAGATTAGATATTACATTTTTAGTTAGTCTTATAAGTCATTTTATGCAATCTCCAAGAAAGCAATATTTTGATGCAACAAAAAGAATTTTAAAATATATAAATTTTACCCTTGATTTAGGATTATTCTATAAGAAAGACATACATCTGAAATTGATGATGTTTTGAGATATGATTTGGATAATCGTAGATCTACTTCTAGCTATGTCTTTTTACATGGTTTTACTTGCATTTCATGGTGCAGTATAAAACAACAATTGATCTCTCTTTCTACAATCGAAGGTAAATATAAAACTTCCTCACTTACTGCTTAGGAATGTACGTGGTTAAGATGTCTAATCGAGGACGTATGCTATCAAATTAATAAACTAACTATTTTATAGAATGACAATCAAAGTGTCTTAAAATTTATTATAAATCTAATTTATCATGCAAAAACCAAGCATATTAAAATTGAACATTATTTTATCTAGAAAAAGGTGTTTCAAGAAGTCAGAGATCAAAAGTAAAGATATTATAGTAGATATTTTTATTAAATCTCTTTCCAATGAACTATTTAAATATGTTCGAAGAAAGCTAAGATTTATTTTTAAAAGCATACTTTAATGGGGAGTGTTAAGAAGTTAAAGTATATTTTAGAAGTTCATAAATTAATATCTTACCTTTTTAATAAGATTATATAGAGTTATAGAGATTGGATTCTTGTAATTCATATCTATAAATAGGTGGCATCTACATGCATAGATCCATCCAAGCCTCAAGTATTCAAGCAAATATTCAAGATCTGTAAGTACTTTTATTTTCGAGAAGTTCAATATAATATTCTTTTCTGTTTTGATTTCTTCTTTTATTTGATTTGATCTTAAGTTAGTAATACCTTCTTACTACTATTTAAAAAAAGGATTATACTTGCATGTGATCCCTCCCTTTCTTCGTACTGTGAAGATATGATAGTCTTGAAATTATGCTTGCATGACGAGAGGTATGTTGGATAATTATTGACCTTTCCATTCTTAGTGCATTCGGGGTGGCCTAGGTATGCCATTTGCCTCCCGATAACCATGGCGTAGTGAAATTATCTATAAGAGTAGCTAATCTAGAGTGTGTAACAACACTTAATTCTAGCTTATATTAAGGCATAGCTATTGACAAGTATTCTGAAATTTCTAGAGCTAGTATTCCAATAGGATAAAGAATCCTAATACCAGAAGGAGTTCTTATAAGAAAAAAATATTAATAATTAAGGTTTGGCTCTTCTATAAATATCTCTTGGTGGTGAAGAATAAAATGTAAGAAATACTATTAGTTCTCTTAGGTTTTTCTCTAGGATTATATAGAGAGGGTGATTAAAAAGGATATAAATTCTTTGAAATTTATATGAGAATGTGTGCAAGAAAGTGTGCTGCTGAATAGAGAACTCAAAAGTGATCTAACATGCCATAAATATAAGTAATATGTCTTATAATTTATCTAACATGCCATAAATATAAGTAATATTTGTTGATAATATTTCTTGAGTTATACTAAATCTTATATCGACTTTGTAATATGCTTATTCAATCTTTGGAAATTTTTTTTTTTTTTAAATTTCCACTCGAGCAATGATAGTTGATTGCTCTAATACTACTTGTAAAGAATTTAATTTTTCTCTATCGATATAAAAAAAATTTATTGAATCATATTAAATCTTATATTAATTTTTTGATATGTTTTTAAATTTATTAATTTTGGTATTTTTTTTAGTTTTTATTTTTTATTTCTCCAACAAGCTTTGACCATTCATCGGGTTCTATGCTCACACTAGCTGTGTCATTTGTGAGAGGAATGACATGACTATCTGCATCTTATTTGTTAGAGATTGAATTTGTTGAAAACTTCCA
>NW_027021265.1:5000-31579 GCF_036884655.1 Musa acuminata AAA Group | reverse complement strand
ACCTTGTGTCAGAATTGAGAAATTCTATGGCTCGAATTTTTAGTATTCTCTTATTTATCACCTGTGTCTACTATTTAGGCAGAATGCCGTCGCCTATTGTCACTAAGAAACTGAAAGAAACCTCAGAAAAGGAAGAAAGGGGAGAAAGTGAGGAAGAAAGCGATGTAGAAAGTGAGGAAGAAAGCGATGTAGAAACAACTTCCGAAAGGAAGGAGACTAAACAGGAACAAGAGGGATCCACCGAAAAAGACCCTTCCCTTTATTCGGAAGAAAAGGAGGATCCGGACAAAATAGATGAAACGGAAGAGATCCGAGTGAATGGAAAGGAAAAAACAAAGCATGAATTCCACTTTCACTTTAAAGACACATGCGATAAAGATAGCCCAGTTTACGAAGATTCTTATCTTGATACCTATCAAGATAATTGGGAATTGGGAAGACTTGAAGAAGAGAAAAATGAAAAGACTTTTTTCTGCTTTGACTTTGAAAAACCTATTGTAACTTTTCTTTTCGATTATAAGCGGTGGAATCGTCCATTGCGATATATAAAAAATAATCGATTTGAAAATAGTGTACAAAATGAAATGTCACAATATTTTTTTTATACGTGTTCAAGTGATGGAAAACAAATAATATCTTTTACATATCCGCCTAGTTTATCAACTTTTTCGGAAATGATAGAACGCAAAATGTCTTTGTACATGACAGAAAAATTTTCCCATGAAGACCTATATGATTATTGGGTTTCTACCAATGAGCAAAAAAAATACAACTTGAGCAATGAATTGATAAGTCGAATAAAAACTCTAGAAGAAGAAGAAGAAGAAGAAGAAGAAGAAAGGATATCTCTTGCTCTAGATATACTTGAAAAAAGGACCAGATTATGCAACGATGAGAATGAGCAAGAATACTTGCCAAAAGCGTATGATCCTTTTTTGAGCGGACCGTATCGTGGAACAATAAGAACAATAAAAAAATTCTATTCACATACAATCATGAATGATTTAATTACTTCTACAAATGATTTAATTACTTCTACAAATGATTTAATTACTTCTACAGAAGAAGAAGATGTAGATTCCATAGAAACGTTTTGGATAAATAAGATTCATGGGCTCTTTCCTATTTCTAAAAATTCTCGAGAATTTGAACATGAAAAGAATCCGCTTGATGAGAAATCATCATTTAATTATATTGTTAATTTCTTAACGTCAATCGATGAATCTTCTTTATTTTTATTGGAAGAAGAAAGAAGAATTAATTCAGAAAGTAAAGCAAAATCCTTGAGATTTGTATTCGACATAATTACAACCAATCCAAATGATCAAACAACAACTGAAAAAAAATCCATTGGAATAGAAGAAAAAAAATCCATTGGAATAGAAGAAAAAAAATCCATTGGAATAGAAGAAATCAGTAAAAAGGTTCCTCGATGGTCATACAAATTGACCGATGAATTAGAAGGACTGGATCAAGAAAATGGAGAAGAACAGAAGGAAGATTATGAAATTTGTTCAAGAAAAGCGAAACGGGTGGTGATCTATACTGATAAAAATCTGGATACCGATACTGATAATATTGATCAAGCAGAAGCAGAAGCAGAAGCAGAAGCAGAAGCAGAAGAGGTGGCTTTGATACGTTATTCGCAACAACCAGATTTTAATCGGGGTATAATCCAAGGATCCATGCGTGCTCAAAGACGTAAAACAGTTATTTGGGAAATATTTCAAACAAATGTTCATTCCCCGCTTTTTTTGGATCGAATAGACAAAGTCTTTTTTTTTTCTTTTTTTGATAGATATAGATATCGAATAATTAATCTTATTTTTAGGAATTCCGTGGGGGGAAACCCAGAATCCGAAACTTCCGACTTTGAGGAGGAAGAGGAAGAGACAAACACTGGGAAAAAAAAAGACGAGGAGAAAAAAAAAAAAGAGGAAGATGAACGGATAACAATATCAGAAATTTGGGATAGCATTATATTTGCTCAAGCAATAAGAGGTTTGATGCTGATAACCCAATCTTTTTTTAGAAAAAACATTGTATTGCCTTCATTGATAATAGCTAAAAATATTGGACGTATGTTATTATTCCAATTCCCCGAGTGGTATGAGGATTTGAAGGAATGGAATAGAGAAATACATGTTAAATGCACCTATAATGGTGTTCCATTATCAGAAACAGAATTTCCCCAAGATTGGTTAACAGATGGTATTCAGATAAAGATTTTATTTCCTTTTCGTTTAAAACCTTGGCGAAGATCTAAAATACGATCTCATCATGGAGATCCAATGAAAAAAAAAGGAAAAAAAGAAAATTTTTGTTTTTTAACAGTTTGGGGAATGGAAACGGAACTCCCTTTTGGTTCTCCCCGAAAGCAACCTTCTTTTTTTGAACCCATATATAAGGAACTCAAAAAAAAAATTAGAAAAGTAAAAAAGAACTCTCTAAAAGTTTCAAAAGAAAAAAAAAGATGGGTCATCAAAATAGTTCTAGTTCTAAAACGAGTTCTAAAACGAGTTCTAAAACGAATAGTTCTAGTTCTAAAACGAATAGTTCTAGTTCTAAAACGAACAGTTCTAGTTCTAAAACGAATAATGAAGAAACTTGAAAAAGTGAACCAAATTTCTTTATTTGAATTGAGGAAGGGAAAAGTACATGAACCAAATGAAAATGCAAAAGATTCAAAAAAAAATAATCAGATTATTCACGAATCGACCATTCAAATTCGATCTATGAATTGGACAAATTATTTACTCATAGAAAAAAAAATGAAAGATCTTGCTGATAAGACAATCACAATAAGGAATCAAATAGAAGGAATCACAAAAGACAAGAAGAAAATAGTTCTAGCCTATCATGATAAAAGACCGGAATTACAAAAACATATTTGGCAGATACTTCAAAGAAAAAATACCCGATTAATACGCAAATCACATTATTTTATGAAATCTTTCATTGAAAAAATATACATAGATATCTTGCAATGTATGGTTACCATTTCTAAGGTTAATGCACAACTTTTAAAAAAAACAATTATCAATGAATCCATTTACAACGATGAAAGAAATCAAGAAGGAATTGATGAAACAGATCAAGATACAATGAACTTTATTTCGACTATAAAAAAGTCCTTTTCTAATCCTAATATTAGAAATGATTTAAACACTTATCACGACTTATCTTCCTTGTCCCAAGCATATGTATTTTACAAATTGTCACAAACCCAATTATTTAACAACCATCACCTGAGATCTGTACTTCAATATCACGATCACGGGACCTATCCTTTTATTAAAGACAAGATAAAGTATTATTGTATGACACGAGGAATATTTGATTCCAAATCAAGGTTTGATTCCAAATCAAGGCATAAGAAAATTAATAAGTCTGGAATGAATAAATGGAAAAACTGGTTAAAGGGTCATTATCAATATAATTTTTCTCGGAGCAAATGGTCTCGATTAGTACCGAAAAAATGGCGAAATAGAGTCAATCAACGTTGTACTATTCAAAATAAAGAATCAATGAAATTGTATTCATATAAAAAAGAAAAAGACCGATTAATTCATTACATGAATGAAAATTTTTGTGCAGTGGATTTATCGATGAGTCAAAAAGAAAAATTTAAAAAACACTACAGATATGATCTTTTATCACATGAATATATAAATTATGGGGATAGTAAGGACTCATACACACTGAAACCCGAATCGTTTTATGTATTGCTAAATATGACTATTGATGATTACCTAAAAAAAGGATATTTTATTGATACCCATAAAAATCTGGATAGAAAATATTTGGATTATAGAATTCTTCATTTTTGCCTTAGAAACAATAGTGATATTGAGAACAATAGTGATATTGAGAACAATAGTGATATTGAGAACAATAGTGATATTGAGGACTGGACCGATATGTATATCGGTACCGAAATTTATAAAAATACTAATAAAAATACTAAGACTAAGACTCATCAAAAAAAAATTTTTGATTGGATGGGAATGAATCGAAATTATTCTACCATATCAAATCTAGAACCTTGGTTCTTCCCAGAATTTGTGTTACCTTTTGATGCATATAAGATTAAACCGTGGATCATACCAATCAAATTACTTCTTTCTAATATTTATTATGAAAATGATATTAGTCAAAATCAAAATGAAAAAAATATTAGTCAAAATCAAAATGAAAAAAATATTAGTCAAAATCAAAATAAAAAAAATATTAGTCAAAATCAAAATAAAAAAAATATTAGTCAAAATCAAAATAAAAAAAATATTAGTCAAAATCAAAATAAAAAAAATATTAGTCAAAATCAAAATAAAAAAAATATTAGTCAAAATCAAAATAAAAAAAATATTAGTCAAAATCAAAATAAAAAAAATATTAGTCAAAATCAAAACATCAAAGATTCCGTTAAAATAGAATTTCAAAATTCCAACCAAGAAAAAGAGGGTCAATCAAATCTTGTATCAGATCCACAAAAACAAAACCAAAAGGAATATCTTGAAGAGGATTGCACGAGATCAAACATTAAAAAAGGTAAAAAAAAAAAAAAACAATCCAAGAAAAATAAGGAAGGAGAACTAGATTTGTTCCTGAAAAAATATTTTATTTTTCAATTAAGATGGGATGACCCCTTGAATCAAAAAATTATTAATAATGTTAGGATATATTGTCTCCTACTTAGATTGATAAATCCAAGGGAAATTGCTATATCCTCGATTCAAAGAGGAGAGATGCATCTGGATGTAATGCTGATTCAGAAAGATCTAGCTCTTACAGAATTAATAAAAAGGGGAATATTAATTATCGAACCAATTCGTCTATCTTTAAGAAGGGATGGAAAATTCATTATATATCAAACCATAAGTATTTCATTGATCGATAAGAGTAAACACCAAATTAATAGAAAATACATAAAGAAAAGATATGTTGATAAGAATAATTTGAAAAAATCCACTGGACGACATGGCAATATATTTGTGAATGGGGATCAAGATCATTATAATTTCTTTGTTCCTGAAAATATTCTATCTCCTAGACGTCGTAGAGAATTGAGAATTCTAATTTGTTTCAACTCTCATAATCGGGATATTGTGAATAGAAATCCAGTATTTTGCAACGAAAACAACATAAGAAACTCTGAACAATTTTTGAATGAGGACAAACGTCTTAATACGGATTTAAATAAATTAATTAAATGCAAATTGTTTCTTTGGCCCAATTACCGATTAGAAGATTTAGCTTGTATGAATCGCTATTGGTTTGATACCAATAATGGTAGTCGTTTCAGTATGTCAAGGATACGTATGTATCCACGATTCAGAATTATTTAATAGTATATTTCCTATATATCACATGCCGTTTTCAGTAAATAAAAACCGAAAGATGTACGCATATGGTGTGTTACGTTCTGGTACATGATACGTATTTACTTGTGTATCAATTCAATTGAATCTAGAAAGAAATCTACAGAATCTTTTTAGGTGCAAAGAAATCATTCTCTTTCGTAAATGCAGAAATATATTATCCTTTTCTTTTCTATCTAAATCAAATGGAAAATTTGATTTAGATAGAAACGGATAAATCTAAATTTTTGCGTGTACTAGATTAAAAAAAATTGACATAATATAATAATTATTATTTTATTTTTCCTGATCGGTAAAATCCATGGCATGGAAAAGAAAGAAAAGAAAAAGATAAAAAAAGTTTTATGGTCAAAAATTCATTCATTTCACTTCTTCCACAAGAAGAAAAAGAAGAAAACAGGGGTTCTGTTGAATTTCAAGTATTAAGTTTCACCAATAAGATACGAAGACTTACTTCACATTTGGAATTGCACAAAAGAGATTTTTTATCACAAAGAGGTCTACAAAAAATTCTGAGAAAACGTCAACGTCTGCTGGCTTATTTGTCAAAGAAAAATAGAGCGCGTTATAAGAAATTAATTGACCAGTTGGATATTCGGGAGCCAAAAAATCGTTAATTAAATCGTTTGAATTAGTATAGTAGTTATTAGATTTTTTATTTTGATGAACCTCCTACTTTTTTGAGGAATTCATGAAATAATGAATTAAGGAAGAAAAGATATGACTGTACCGGCTACAAAAAAAGATTTCATGATAGTTAATATGGGTCCTCACCACCCATCAATGCATGGTGTTCTTCGACTGATCGTTACTCTCGATGGTGAAGATGTTATTGACTGTGAACCCATATTGGGCTATTTACACAGAGGGATGGAAAAAATAGCGGAAAACCGAACAATTATACAATATCTGCCTTATGTAACACGTTGGGATTATTTAGCTACTATGTTCACAGAGGCAATAACGGTAAATGCACCAGAACAACTGGAAAATGTTCAAGTACCTAAAAGGGCTAGCTATATCAGAGTAATTATGCTGGAGCTGAGCCGTATAGCTTCTCATTTGTTATGGCTTGGGCCTTTTATGGCGGATATCGGCGCGCAGACTCCCTTTTTCTATATTTTCAGAGAGAGAGAATTGATATATGATTTATTCGAAGCCGCCACAGGTATGCGAATGATGCATAATTATTTCCGCATCGGAGGAGTAGCTGCCGATCTACCTTATGGCTGGATAGATAAATGTTTGGATTTTTGCGATTATTTTTTAACAGGAATTGTTGAATATCAAAAACTCATTACGCGAAATCCCATTTTTTTGGAGCGAGTCGAAGGAGTGGGCATTATTGGTGGAGAGGAAGCAATAAATTGGGGTTTATCAGGACCGATGTTACGAGCTTCTGGAACACAATGGGATCTTCGTAAAATTGATAATTATGAGTGTTACAATGAATTCGATTGGGAAGTCCAATGGCAAAAAGAAGGAGATTCGTTAGCTCGTTATTTAGTACGAATCGGTGAAATGAGGGAATCTATAAAAATAATTCAACAGGCTCTAGAAGGAATTCCTGGAGGACCCTATGAGAATTTAGAAGTCCGACGCTTTGATAGAGCAAAAAATTCCGAATGGAATGATTTTGAATATAGATTTATTAGTAAAAAACCTTCACCCAATTTTGAATTGTCGAAACAAGAACTTTACGTGAGAGTAGAAGCCCCAAAAGGGGAATTAGGAATTTATTTGATAGGAGATAATAGTGTTTTCCCTTGGAGATGGAAAATTCGTCCACCCGGCTTCATAAATTTGCAAATTCTTCCTCAGCTAGTTAAAAGAATGAAATTGGCTGATATCATGACGATACTAGGTAGTATAGATATCATTATGGGAGAGGTTGATCGTTGAAATGATAATTGATACGACAGAAGTACAAACTATCAATTCTTTTTCTATATCGGAATCCTTAAAAGAAGTATATGGACTCATATGGATCTTTGTACCCATTTTGACCCTTATATTGGGAATTACAATAGGGGTACTAGTAATTGTGTGGTTAGAAAGAGAAATATCTGCAGCGATACAACAACGTATTGGGCCTGAATATGCCGGCCCCTTGGGAATTCTTCAAGCTCTAGCAGATGGAACTAAACTACTTTTTAAAGAAGACCTTCTCCCATCTAGAGGAGATGTTCGTTTGTTTAGTATTGGACCGTCTATAGTGGTCATATCAATTCTACTAAGTTATTTAGTAATTCCTTTTGGGTATCGCCTCATTTTAGCCGATCTCAGTATAGGTGTTTTTTTATGGGTCGCCATTTCAAGTATTGCTCCTATTGGGCTTCTTATGTCAGGATACGGATCGAATAATAAATATTCCTTTTCAGGTGGTCTACGAGCTGCTGCTCAATCTATTAGTTATGAAATACCATTAACTCTATGTGTGTTATCAATATCTCTACGTGTGATTCGTTGAACATGAACTTTATACTTCTTTCCTAGAAGTAAAGGAAAGAAGTTGAATGTAATGTATTGAATAGGTATTTTATTTTTTATTCATCATTCGGGTCAATGAGTTAAACCAGATAGTTATATGAGTGAAACAAAACAACTTAGAAGTTTGCAGTAAGAAGATAAAATCTCATTTCATATGTACAAGAATAAAGTTGAAGTAAACATAAGCAGTGTAAACTGTTTACCCCAAGATTAAGATTCTTTCATTAGTCATCATATCTTGGAGCGGGTGTAAAAGATCAACTGTATGGAGTTTTCATTACTGTCTTGTATTTATTACCATGCCGTAGATCAATCAAAAATCAGTGGACGGTTAGGAACACCAAAGTGCACAAAGGATTAGTAATAGAGATAATGTAAGGTATCAAAAAAAGAGATATTTCTACAATTTATAAAACGAATAAAAATAGGGACTTTAAGTTGGTTTATATTTATAAATTTATAAAATATAAATTTATAAAAAAAATAAAAAAATGAATAAAGATATTGATGCATAAAATAAATAAAAGAATAGATAAGAAGAGATTCGTCCACCTCCCATGGATTTGATTCCTTCCCCTATAAAAAAACTTGCAATGCCAACCCCATTTGTAATTCCATCAATTATATATCTATCAAAAAACTGAGTTAGTTCGGTTAATCCCCTTATACCCATGGTAAAAACCTTAGTATAAAAAATATCTATGTAACCACGATTATATGACCAATTGTATATCCCATTTTTTATTTGGTCCAAGAGAATCCTTTTAGGACCACCTTTTACAAATGCATTGATAAAGTTCAAATTCCGGAAAAACGAATAAGCAGACCCATATAAGATATATGCTATGAATAGTCCGGAAATAGCTATACTTACTGAAAAAATTGCATTTGTAAAAAATTCATACCAATCCACAGAATAACTCGAATTTGGATGGAAAAGGTTTGTGAGTGGAGTTAACCATTTGGATAATATATCCAAATCTATTACTCCTTGATCAAAATGAATTCCTATTGATCCAACAAACAAAGTAAATAATACCAATATAAGCAGAGGAAATAGCATAGTATTGTCCACTTCGCGAGGGTACATAGAAGTGTACTTTTTTTCGAAAGAAGTATTAAAGTATCGTATGCATTTTTTTAGATTATTATCAATTTTATACATATCCTTTGAAAAAAAGAAGACCCTATTATTCATTGTTGATAAAGGTAAATTTCTATTGACTGCTTTGGCTACCTCCTTTCCCCATAGAGATATTGAATAGGACGAACTATTTTTTGTGCTACTGTAATCTTGAAAATGAACGCGCAAATGTCCATCAAAGGTAAGTAAATACACCCGAAACATATAAAATGCAGTCAATCCTGCTGTGAAACAAGCTATTATTGCGAAAATTGGTGAATACAACCAACTATCATTAAGAATTTCATCTTTGGACCAAAAACAAGCAAGAGGTGGAATACCGCAAATAGAAAGTGTACCCAATAAAAAAGTAGTTCTTGTAATTGGAACATATCTTCTTAAACCACCCATAAGAGCCATATTCTGACTTTTTTCTGGCGAATATCCAACAATAGGTTCCATTGAATGAATAATGGATCCGGATCCCAAAAACAATAAAGCTTTAGAATAGGCATGGGTAATCAAATGGAATAAAGCAGCTCGATAAGAACCTATACCTAGAGCTAACATAATATAACCCAATTGAGACATTGTAGAATAGGCTAAACTTCTTTTTATATCTCTTTGAGCAAGAGCCAAAGTAGCTCCTAGTAGTACTGTTATTACACCTATTAAAGATATGAAATTCATTATGTAAGGTATAGCTATGAAAATAGGAAGAAGTCGAGCTACAAGAAAAATTCCTGCTGCTACCATAGTAGCAGCGTGTATAAGAGCCGAGATGGGAGTGGGTCCTTCCATGGCATCGGGTAACCATACGTGAAGGGGGAATTGTGCGGATTTAGCAACTGCACCAATGAATAATAAAGAGGCACACAAAGTAGCAAATAAAGAACTGACACCATTATTATGGATCAAGTTATTAGTTATTTCGAACAAATCCCGAAATTCGAAACTACCTGTTATCCAATAAAAACCTAAAATTCCTAATAATAAACCAAAATCCCCTACACGGTTAGTTACAAAAGCTTTTTGACAAGCACTTGCTGCAGTCGGTCGTGTGAACCAAAATCCTATTAATAAATAGGAACACATCCCCACCAGTTCCCAAAAAATATAAATTTGTATCAAATTGGAACTGGTAACTAATCCCAACATGGAAGCATTGAAAAAACTCATATAAGCAAAAAATCTCAGATATCCTTGATCATGAGACATATAATTGTCACTATAAATAAGAACCAAGATTCCAACAGTAGTAATTAGTATTGACATAATAGAACTAAGTGGGTCGATCAAATATCCGAACTCTAAGGAAAAATCATTATTGATGGTCCAAGACCATAGATATTGATAGATAGAACTTCCATGTATTTGTTGAATAGATAAATTGGCTGAAAACCCCATAACTATACTTAACAGTAAAACACTAGGAAAAGCCCATATACGACGAATATTTTTTGTTGCTGTCGGAATCAGTAGAAGTCCAAATCCTATTGACACAGTAACTGGAAGTGGAAGAAAAGGTATTATCCATGCATATTGATATGTATGTTCCATAAGAAAACAAAATGAAATCTTTAATAATTCTACTATTCTAGTCTAGTCTTAGTAGAATATTCTATTCTGGTAATTTATAGCCATATTATATAGTATAATAAGAAAAAAGAGTTATACCAAAAGGAGTACTTGATTCTAATTATGTTTTAATAAAATTATATGTTTTAATAGGTTTAAAATATATTTTCAAACAGGTTTTAAATATATTTTTTAATAGGTTTTAAATATATTTTTTAATAGGTTTTAAACATATTCGAAAATGCTTTTTTTAAAACTATTCTACCAGGGAATAAGTATAGATAATGACTAAAAGGAACAATCTATTTTGAACAAAACAATACATGTCTTTCACATACAACGATAAAAACTGGTAACCCTTTTTGAATGGCAGTTCCCAAAAAGCGTACTTCTATGTCAAAAAAACGTATTCGTAAAAATATTTGGAAAAAAAAAGGATTTTTAGCTGCAGTAAAGGCTTTTTCCTTAGCGAAATCGGTTTCCACCGGACGTTCAAAAAGTTTTTTTGTGCAACAAACAAATAATAAAGTCTTGGAATAATCGGAATTGACATACCCGAAGAACTTCGAATTTTTTAAGATGAACGATTCACATTAATTAATGTATTGAACTCCTCAATATCAATATGAGTTAGAACTAGCTGTTGTAGTATGTAGATGTGGTATGTAGAATAAAGGTATGTATATCGAATTCTGAATATTTTTTCTATCTACTTTTTTCACAATAGAAAAATATTTTTCTATTGTGAAAAGTAGAGTATGATTACGATAGAAATGAAAATTCTTTTGTTTCTTATATGCCTAACAAAAACCTAATTAGTTTGGTAAATCTTACCATTATGCATTATATATATAATGAAGAGACCATTATATATAATATGAAGAGTATTAATACTCTAATGATACTAAGGAATGATACTAAGGTGTCGAAATCGTTAGAAAATTTCAAATTCTTTTGATTTAGTGATGAAATTGTTATACATATGAAATCCTGGTTATTTAATCTTCTTCATTGAAAAAAAAAATATTTTTTTTTTCATTTTGTTTGAATCTATGAAATCAAATCGGATAAATAAAAAACGAATCAAAAAATAGAAAATGAACAATTCTTAGTTCTATACCTCGACAGACAACAAAACTATTGAGTTCTAACTGTTTTGGAAGAACTTAGTTTCTAGTACGCGAAAGTTTATTATTAAAACTAAACTTACTAAAACTAAACTTACTTTATTATTAAAACTAAACTTACAATGATCCCAACTAAAGATTCTTTTTTTGAATAGAGATTCAAATAGGAATTTAAATGAATTTTGATTTATCGATTCTAATGTTTACTAAACTATATTGAATCCTTGATTCTCGACGATTCAACATGAATTGACTATTATTATTTCAAGTAAGCCGCCATGGTGAAATTGGTAGACACGCTGCTCTTAGGAAGCAGTGCTAGAGCATCTCGGTTCGAGTCCGAGTGGCGGCATCCTTGAAATCCTAGAAAATAAATCCTCTAAAAGAGACACAATGGATCCTATAATGTATTCAATTCTCGATTTAAATTCTCTAATGGGACCCCTTTTTATGATATTTACAACTTTAGAACATATATTAACTCATATCTCTTTTTCGATAATTTCAATTGTGATTACGATTCATTTAATGATCTTATTAGTCCGCGAAATCGTAGGATTGCGTGATTCATTGGAAAAAGGGATGATAGCCACTTTTTTCTCTATAACAGGATTATTAGTTTCTCGTTGGATTTCTTCAGGACATTTTCCGTTAAGTAATTTATACGAGTCATTAATCTTCCTTTCGTGCAGTTTCTCCATTATTCATATGATTTCCAAGATGGGGAACCATAAAAATGATTTAAGCACAATAACCGCACCAAGTACCATTTTTACACAAGGCTTTGCCACGTCGGGTTTTTTAACTGAAATGCATCAATCCGCAATATTAGTACCTGCTCTACAATCTCAGTGGTTAATGATGCACGTAAGTATGATGTTATTAAGCTATGCAGCTCTTTTATGCGGATCACTATTATCAGTCGCTCTTCTAGTCATTACATTTCGAAAAAACATCGATATTTTTTGTAAAGGTAATAATTTCTTAATTAAACCATTTTTCTTTGGTGAGATTCAATATTTGAATGAAAAAAGAAGTGTTTTTAAAAACACTTCTTTTCTTTCATTTCGAAATTATTATAAATATCAATTGACTCAACGTTTGGATTATTGGAGTTATCGTGTCATTAGTTTAGGATTTACCTTTTTAACCATAGGCATTCTTTGTGGAGCAGTATGGGCTAATGAGGCATGGGGATCTTATTGGAATTGGGACCCCAAAGAAACTTGGGCTTTTATTACTTGGACCATATTCGCGATTTATTTACATACTAGAACTAGAATACATATTAGAAGTAGAACAAATCAAAGTTTGCAAAGTATGAATTCGGCACTTGTGGCTTCTATAGGATTTCTTATAATTTGGGTATGTTATTTTGGAATCAATCTATTAGGAATAGGTCTACATAGTTATGGTTCATTCACATTAACATCTACTTGAATAAACTACACAGATAAATAATTGAATAAACTACATAAAGAATACATAAGAACATCATCCCATATATATATAAAAAGCTTCTTGTTTGTGCGAGTTTTTGAGAACCGTTTGAATCATTCCTTATTCAAAACGGTTCTCAAAAACTCAAAATGCATCTCATTACAATTCTAATTCACTTTATTCTTTTGCATTGTACAGCGAACGATTTTAAAAATCTTAAAATCAAAGACAAAAATTATATTTCCGTATTATTAATGAAAGACTATCGATGAAAGTAATTAGATAGGATAGCTTGCACCCTGTCAACTGATAGCGATGAGAACGAAATCCGGATAAATACCAATACCTATTACGGGTAGAAAGATACAGATTGAAACAAATAGTTCTCGTGGTCCAGAATCCGCAAAATTAGAGTTTGGAACATTGAATAGCTTGTATCCATAGAACATCTGACGTAACATAGATAATAAATAAATAGGAGTTAATATCATTCCAATTGCCATTACAAAAGTAATTAGCATTTTTGGCATTAAAAGGTATTTTGGACTAGTAATTATTCCAAAAAATACTAATAATTCCGCAACAAAACCACTCATTCCTGGCAATGCAAGAGAAGCCATCGAAAAACTACTGAACATGGTAAATAGTTTTGGCATTGGGATCGATACCCCCCCCATTTCGTCGAGATAAACAAGACGTATTCTATCACAACTCGTTCCTGCCAAGAAAAAAAGCGCAGCACCAATAAATCCATGAGAGAGTATTTGTAAAATGGCACCGTTGAGTCCCATTCCGGTTATAGAACCAATTCCTATAATTGTGAAACCCATGTGAGATACAGAGGAATAGGCTATTCTTTTTTTTAAATTCCGTTGACCGAGAGAGGTTGAAGCTGCATAGATTATTTGAATCGTTCCCACTATTACCAACCAGGGAGAAAATATAGAATGAGCGTGGGGTAATAATTCCATATTGATCCGAATAAGTCCATATGCGCCCATTTTTAATAAGATTCCAGCTAGAAGCATACATGTACTGTAATGTGCTTCTCCATGGGTATCTGGTAACCACGTATGTAGGGGTATAATCGGCGATTTGACAGCATAAGCAATAAGGAATCCAAAATATAATATTATTTCCAATGCCACAGGATATGATTGATTAGTTAATTTTGAAAAATCTAATGTGGGTTCATTAGGGCCATATAAACCCATACCTAGAACTCCTATTAAGAGAAAAATGGAGCCCCCCGCAGTGTACAAAATAAACTTTGTGGCCGAGTAGAGACGTTTCTTTCCCCCCCACATGGATAAAAGTAAATAAACAGGAATTAATTCTAACTCCCACAGCATGAAAAAAAGTAAAAGGTCTCTAGAAGAAAATAATCCTATTTGACCGCTGTACATTGCTAACATGAGAAAATAGAACAATCGCGAATTTCGAGTAACTGGCCAAGCCGCTAAGGTAGCTAAAGTGGTGATAAATCCTGTCAGTAAAATAGGTCCTATGGAAAGCCCATCGATTCCCAGTCTCCAGTGAAAATCAAAAACATCTATCCATTTTAAATCTTCCTCCAATTGGGTTAATGGATCGTCCAATTGGAAATGATAACAGAAAACATAGGTTGTTAGAAGGAGTTCCAACGAGCATATACATATAGCATACCACCTAAACATCTTATTTCCTTTATGAGGAAGAAAGAAAATGGAAGAACCGACGGATATCGGCAAAACAACAAGTATTGTTAACCAAGGAAAATAACTCGTGATAAAGACAAGATACGTTTGACCAGAAAAACCCGTGCTCGGAATAGAATAATATATTTTCTCGAGTACGGGCTTTTGTCGGTAAAGAGGAATCAATTGATTCAAGTGGATTTTTTTGTAACGTATCAATAACCTAGACCCATGCTGCGAGTTGTTTCATATGATAAATAAACACGGACACTCAAAAAATCCGTGGGGCAGGCGGATTCACATCTCTTACAACCCACACAGTCCTCGGTTCTTGGTGCGGAAGCAATTTGCTTAGCTTTACATCCGTCCCAAGGTATCATTTCCAATACGTCTGTGGGGCAGGCTCGTACACATTGAGTACACCCTATACATGTATCATAAATTTTTACTGAATGTGACATTGGATCTATAAATTCCAGATTTTAACATCAAAAATTTTCAATCTGGTAGAAAATTAGTATTTATATTATAGACACCAGACGAAGCAGTGGTTTATTAAAATTTTAAGAATCAATATATTTCTAAATCTGTTCATGAGAAAAAGCCAAGAGACTTTGATTTCCGTTTCAAAAATCATGATCATACGAGTCACATGTGTAAATAAAAATTGGCCGACAAAACAAATTGATCAATCATTCAAATCAATATTTCAATATTCATATTTTCAATATGAAATATGAATATATAAAAATAAAACTAAATTAGTAATTTAATTTATTTTCGTAATATGATTAACATATTATTATTTAATAATATTATTTTTATTATTTTATTATAATATTTATAATATTATGCAGTATATTATTATATAATACATTTATATTATTATATAATACATTAAAAATACATTAAAAACATTAAAATTTAAATACATTAAAATTAAATAAAATAAACAAATAAAAAACGAAATAAAAAAATTATAATACCAATTAAATTAAGAATATAATTATTTTTCATTAATGGAATATGAAAGTGAAAGAATAGAAATAGAAAAATATTCCAATTTCATTTATATTTTCTTATGCTTTATCATGTTGTGTGGTGTCTTGATTTATATGATCATTATAACTGATTATTCAATATATGATCATGATAATTATCACTAATTATTCAACAAATTCGATTGATTGATACGAGTTGATTTTCTGTTTCGATGAATCGACGAAACAATAGCTAGACCAATAGCTGCTTCAGCAGCTGCAACAGCTATAATAAAGATTGAGAAAATGTTTCCTTTTAATTGGCGACTATCAAATATATCAGAAAATGTTACAAGATTAATATTAACCGAATTTAGTATAAGCTCAAGACACATAAGTGCTCTAACCATGTTTCGACTTGTGATCAATCCATAGAGACCGATAGAAAATAAATAAACACTCAAAAAAAGTACATGCTCGAACATCATTGACTAACTCCTTATCAATCTCGATTCATTTCAATATGAACAATTGAAGCGATTCGATTTTTTATTTATTTAGAACTTCTAAAATTCTAAAAACTTTTTAATTCTTTTAAAATTCTAAGTATTTATTATTGGCGAGCCATAGTAATTGCACCTATCAAGGAAACTAAAAGAATTATAGAAATTAGTTCAAAGGGAAGATAAAAATCTGTCGATAAATGAATCCCAATTTGTTGAACGTTACTTATTAGGTCCTGTTCTATAATCTGGTTTGATCTTGTAGTCCAAATAATTCCGTACCATGACGTATCTGGTATAGTAGTAATTAGTGAAAAAAGAATACTTGTACAAACCAGTGAAGTGACTCCATCTCCAATGGTCCAAAAATACGAATCATTGGAATATTCTGAACCATTCATGAACATTACCGCAAATATGATTAAGACATTTACGGCTCCCACATAAATAAGTAGCTGTGCGGCAGCTACAAAAAAAGAGTTCGATGGAATGTAGAATAAGGATATACAAACAAGAACCAATCCCAATGAAAAAGCAGAATAAATAGGATTGGTAAGTAATACTACCCCCAGACCCCCTAATATAAGAACTGACCCCAGAAATGCTACAAGAATATCATGTATTGGTCCAGGTAAATCCATTATGTATAATATGTAAAAAAAAAAATATATAAGTCAAATCATGACCTTACTAAATGGTCCAGGAAAGGAAAAGGGTTACCCCATTTTTATTGTATATGATATGTTCCTAATTGAATTAAATCTTAATATGGATTAATTTAATATTAATTTTATATATAGATATAATTATTTTATTGGGCCAATCCTACTTACTTTTTATCCAAAAGAAAAAGAATAAAAAAAGTAGTTGAAATTGTATATTTCGAAATTCCCGTGATAAAAATATTATAAGTTTAAATCAAAGAGTGATTCTCACCAATCTATAGTTACTAATTAAATCTATAGTTACTAATTATTATTTGTAGTTACTGACCAACCAAAATAAAAAAGTTTTGATCTTTTATATCAAAACAAAATCTTAGTAATCGGTAATCGTTCTTGAATCAAAGGGTTTATCTTTATCTATTTTGATTTGAGTCGAATTCATAACTGTTTGAATTGTGTAATCTTCAATTACTGACATTGGTAACCGACTCAAAGCAATTTGATTATAATTCAATTCGTGACGATCATAAGTAGAAAGCTCATATTCTTCAGTCATTGATAAACAGTTTGTTGGACAATACTCGACACAGTTACCACAAAATATACAGACCCCGAAATCAATACTATAATTAAGCAATTGTTTCTTTTTCATATCTCTTTCCAATCTCCAATCAACAACAGGTAGATCTATTGGGCATACACGAACACATACTTCGCAAGCAATACATTTATCAAATTCAAAGTGAATTCGACCACGAAAACGTTCTGACGTAATTGATTTCTCATAAGGATATTGAATAGTTACAGGTAAACGGTTTGTGTGGGATAAGGTAATTATGAAACTTTGACCAATATACCTTGCAGCTCGTATTGTTTGTTGACCATAATTCATGAACCCAGTTACCATGGGAAACATATTGTAGATATCCATAAATAAATTGATGTTTCTTTCTCTTGTTTGAAAGAGGTTATGAATCTAGAATATCGTTATCGTATTCTGTTATTTTATAGTGAAACAAGTTGGGAAGAAGTTGTCAATAATAGATTACCCAAAGAAATAGGTAAAAGAAATTTCCATCCAAGATTTAATAGCTGGTCCATTCTCATCCTAGGTAAAGTCCATCTTGTTGTGATAGAAATGAACAGAAACAAATAAGCTTTAACTAATGTAATAAAGATACCAATTGTCATTCCAAAGACTCCAGCTATTTTTTTTATTCCGAAAAGCTCAGGAATGGATATGTACGGAATAGATAAATTCCACCCACCTAAGTAAAGAACCGTTACGAATAACGAAGAAGCTAATAGATTTAGGTAAGAAGCAAGATAAAATAAACCAAATCTGATACCAGAATATTCGGTTTGATAACCTGCTACTAATTCCTCCTCTGCTTCTGGTAAATCAAAGGGCAATCTCTCACATTCAGCTAGAGAAGAAATTATGAAAACTATAAATCCTATGGGCTGACGCCATAGATTCCACCCCCAAAAGCCATATTTGGACTGTGCTTCAACTATATCAACTGTACTTGAACTGTTAGATAATTATAGTCGATAATAACATTACTGTTTCCATCGCTATTCCAAAACCGTACATGAGACCTCAGCTTCATACGGCTCCTCTATGGCCACAAATAAATGTAAGGACTAGTTCGATATTATCACCCCTTTTCTTTTGGGATAACTAGAATAAAGATATATCAGAGAGTCCGAAATTAAACCAATGGAATTCCGTTTGCTAGAATAAGAAAAAGTGCTTCGGAATTAATCTCATCCCTTATGATAATAAAAATGTATTTTTCTTTGTTCGGTAATAACTCAGCCCTTCAATAAAATACTCGTTATATCAATAAATCTAAAGAATTTAAAGAATTAGGAATTAGTCCATTAATTGTGATAGGAATTCCACCCATATGGATGGGAAAAAAGAATAAATAAATATCTTTTTTTTATTAATTCGATTATTACATTCCATTTCTTTTGTTCCTGTTCTTCTATCTCAGAAGAGGGTACTTTGAAAAAAAAAGAATAAGGGATTAATTCGTTCTGGATAGTCATTTCTTTAATCAGTGAATAGGAGCATACTCTAGATCGGAATCGTAGGGAAGTACTGCTTGATCATTTCTACCAACTTAAAGTCCCTATTTTTATTCGTTTTATAAATTGTAGAAATATCTCTTTTTTTGATACCTTACATTATCTCTATTACTAATCCTTTGTGCACTTTGGTGTTCCTAACCGTCCACTGATTTTTGATTGATCTACGGCATGGTAATAAATACAAGACAGTAATGAAAACTCCATACAGTTGATCTTTTACACCCGCTCCAAGATATGATGACTAATGAAAGAATCTTAATCTTGGGGTAAACAGTTTACACTGCTTATGTTTACTTCAACTTTATTCTTGTACATATGAAATGAGATTTTATCTTCTTACTGCAAACTTCTAAGTTGTTTTGTTTCACTCATATAACTATCTGGTTTAACTCATTGACCCGAATGATGAATAAAAAATAAAATACCTATTCAATACATTACATTCAACTTCTTTCCTTTACTTCTAGGAAAGAAGTATAAAGTTCATGTTCAACGAATCACACGTAGAGATATTGATAACACACATAGAGTTAATGGTATTTCATAACTAATAGATTGAGCAGCAGCTCGTAGACCACCTGAAAAGGAATATTTATTATTCGATCCGTATCCTGACATAAGAAGCCCAATAGGAGCAATACTTGAAATGGCGACCCATAAAAAAACACCTATACTGAGATCGGCTAAAATGAGGCGATACCCAAAAGGAATTACTAAATAACTTAGTAGAATTGATATGACCACTATAGACGGTCCAATACTAAACAAACGAACATCTCCTCTAGATGGGAGAAGGTCTTCTTTAAAAAGTAGTTTAGTTCCATCTGCTAGAGCTTGAAGAATTCCCAAGGGGCCGGCATATTCAGGCCCAATACGTTGTTGTATCGCTGCAGATATTTCTCTTTCTAACCACACAATTACTAGTACCCCTATTGTAATTCCCAATATAAGGGTCAAAATGGGTACAAAGATCCATATGAGTCCATATACTTCTTTTAAGGATTCCGATATAGAAAAAGAATTGATAGTTTGTACTTCTGTCGTATCAATTATCATTTCAACGATCAACCTCTCCCATAATGATATCTATACTACCTAGTATCGTCATGATATCAGCCAATTTCATTCTTTTAACTAGCTGAGGAAGAATTTGCAAATTTATGAAGCCGGGTGGACGAATTTTCCATCTCCAAGGGAAAACACTATTATCTCCTATCAAATAAATTCCTAATTCCCCTTTTGGGGCTTCTACTCTCACGTAAAGTTCTTGTTTCGACAATTCAAAATTGGGTGAAGGTTTTTTACTAATAAATCTATATTCAAAATCATTCCATTCGGAATTTTTTGCTCTATCAAAGCGTCGGACTTCTAAATTCTCATAGGGTCCTCCAGGAATTCCTTCTAGAGCCTGTTGAATTATTTTTATAGATTCCCTCATTTCACCGATTCGTACTAAATAACGAGCTAACGAATCTCCTTCTTTTTGCCATTGGACTTCCCAATCGAATTCATTGTAACACTCATAATTATCAATTTTACGAAGATCCCATTGTGTTCCAGAAGCTCGTAACATCGGTCCTGATAAACCCCAATTTATTGCTTCCTCTCCACCAATAATGCCCACTCCTTCGACTCGCTCCAAAAAAATGGGATTTCGCGTAATGAGTTTTTGATATTCAACAATTCCTGTTAAAAAATAATCGCAAAAATCCAAACATTTATCTATCCAGCCATAAGGTAGATCGGCAGCTACTCCTCCGATGCGGAAATAATTATGCATCATTCGCATACCTGTGGCGGCTTCGAATAAATCATATATCAATTCTCTCTCTCTGAAAATATAGAAAAAGGGAGTCTGCGCGCCGATATCCGCCATAAAAGGCCCAAGCCATAACAAATGAGAAGCTATACGGCTCAGCTCCAGCATAATTACTCTGATATAGCTAGCCCTTTTAGGTACTTGAACATTTTCCAGTTGTTCTGGTGCATTTACCGTTATTGCCTCTGTGAACATAGTAGCTAAATAATCCCAACGTGTTACATAAGGCAGATATTGTATAATTGTTCGGTTTTCCGCTATTTTTTCCATCCCTCTGTGTAAATAGCCCAATATGGGTTCACAGTCAATAACATCTTCACCATCGAGAGTAACGATCAGTCGAAGAACACCATGCATTGATGGGTGGTGAGGACCCATATTAACTATCATGAAATCTTTTTTTGTAGCCGGTACAGTCATATCTTTTCTTCCTTAATTCATTATTTCATGAATTCCTCAAAAAAGTAGGAGGTTCATCAAAATAAAAAATCTAATAACTACTATACTAATTCAAACGATTTAATTAACGATTTTTTGGCTCCCGAATATCCAACTGGTCAATTAATTTCTTATAACGCGCTCTATTTTTCTTTGACAAATAAGCCAGCAGACGTTGACGTTTTCTCAGAATTTTTTGTAGACCTCTTTGTGATAAAAAATCTCTTTTGTGCAATTCCAAATGTGAAGTAAGTCTTCGTATCTTATTGGTGAAACTTAATACTTGAAATTCAACAGAACCCCTGTTTTCTTCTTTTTCTTCTTGTGGAAGAAGTGAAATGAATGAATTTTTGACCATAAAACTTTTTTTATCTTTTTCTTTTCTTTCTTTTCCATGCCATGGATTTTACCGATCAGGAAAAATAAAATAATAATTATTATATTATGTCAATTTTTTTTAATCTAGTACACGCAAAAATTTAGATTTATCCGTTTCTATCTAAATCAAATTTTCCATTTGATTTAGATAGAAAAGAAAAGGATAATATATTTCTGCATTTACGAAAGAGAATGATTTCTTTGCACCTAAAAAGATTCTGTAGATTTCTTTCTAGATTCAATTGAATTGATACACAAGTAAATACGTATCATGTACCAGAACGTAACACACCATATGCGTACATCTTTCGGTTTTTATTTACTGAAAACGGCATGTGATATATAGGAAATATACTATTAAATAATTCTGAATCGTGGATACATACGTATCCTTGACATACTGAAACGACTACCATTATTGGTATCAAACCAATAGCGATTCATACAAGCTAAATCTTCTAATCGGTAATTGGGCCAAAGAAACAATTTGCATTTAATTAATTTATTTAAATCCGTATTAAGACGTTTGTCCTCATTCAAAAATTGTTCAGAGTTTCTTATGTTGTTTTCGTTGCAAAATACTGGATTTCTATTCACAATATCCCGATTATGAGAGTTGAAACAAATTAGAATTCTCAATTCTCTACGACGTCTAGGAGATAGAATATTTTCAGGAACAAAGAAATTATAATGATCTTGATCCCCATTCACAAATATATTGCCATGTCGTCCAGTGGATTTTTTCAAATTATTCTTATCAACATATCTTTTCTTTATGTATTTTCTATTAATTTGGTGTTTACTCTTATCGATCAATGAAATACTTATGGTTTGATATATAATGAATTTTCCATCCCTTCTTAAAGATAGACGAATTGGTTCGATAATTAATATTCCCCTTTTTATTAATTCTGTAAGAGCTAGATCTTTCTGAATCAGCATTACATCCAGATGCATCTCTCCTCTTTGAATCGAGGATATAGCAATTTCCCTTGGATTTATCAATCTAAGTAGGAGACAATATATCCTAACATTATTAATAATTTTTTGATTCAAGGGGTCATCCCATCTTAATTGAAAAATAAAATATTTTTTCAGGAACAAATCTAGTTCTCCTTCCTTATTTTTCTTGGATTGTTTTTTTTTTTTTTTACCTTTTTTAATGTTTGATCTCGTGCAATCCTCTTCAAGATATTCCTTTTGGTTTTGTTTTTGTGGATCTGATACAAGATTTGATTGACCCTCTTTTTCTTGGTTGGAATTTTGAAATTCTATTTTAACGGAATCTTTGATGTTTTGATTTTGACTAATATTTTTTTTATTTTGATTTTGACTAATATTTTTTTTATTTTGATTTTGACTAATATTTTTTTTATTTTGATTTTGACTAATATTTTTTTTATTTTGATTTTGACTAATATTTTTTTTATTTTGATTTTGACTAATATTTTTTTTATTTTGATTTTGACTAATATTTTTTTTATTTTGATTTTGACTAATATTTTTTTCATTTTGATTTTGACTAATATTTTTTTCATTTTGATTTTGACTAATATCATTTTCATAATAAATATTAGAAAGAAGTAATTTGATTGGTATGATCCACGGTTTAATCTTATATGCATCAAAAGGTAACACAAATTCTGGGAAGAACCAAGGTTCTAGATTTGATATGGTAGAATAATTTCGATTCATTCCCATCCAATCAAAAATTTTTTTTTGATGAGTCTTAGTCTTAGTATTTTTATTAGTATTTTTATAAATTTCGGTACCGATATACATATCGGTCCAGTCCTCAATATCACTATTGTTCTCAATATCACTATTGTTCTCAATATCACTATTGTTCTCAATATCACTATTGTTTCTAAGGCAAAAATGAAGAATTCTATAATCCAAATATTTTCTATCCAGATTTTTATGGGTATCAATAAAATATCCTTTTTTTAGGTAATCATCAATAGTCATATTTAGCAATACATAAAACGATTCGGGTTTCAGTGTGTATGAGTCCTTACTATCCCCATAATTTATATATTCATGTGATAAAAGATCATATCTGTAGTGTTTTTTAAATTTTTCTTTTTGACTCATCGATAAATCCACTGCACAAAAATTTTCATTCATGTAATGAATTAATCGGTCTTTTTCTTTTTTATATGAATACAATTTCATTGATTCTTTATTTTGAATAGTACAACGTTGATTGACTCTATTTCGCCATTTTTTCGGTACTAATCGAGACCATTTGCTCCGAGAAAAATTATATTGATAATGACCCTTTAACCAGTTTTTCCATTTATTCATTCCAGACTTATTAATTTTCTTATGCCTTGATTTGGAATCAAACCTTGATTTGGAATCAAATATTCCTCGTGTCATACAATAATACTTTATCTTGTCTTTAATAAAAGGATAGGTCCCGTGATCGTGATATTGAAGTACAGATCTCAGGTGATGGTTGTTAAATAATTGGGTTTGTGACAATTTGTAAAATACATATGCTTGGGACAAGGAAGATAAGTCGTGATAAGTGTTTAAATCATTTCTAATATTAGGATTAGAAAAGGACTTTTTTATAGTCGAAATAAAGTTCATTGTATCTTGATCTGTTTCATCAATTCCTTCTTGATTTCTTTCATCGTTGTAAATGGATTCATTGATAATTGTTTTTTTTAAAAGTTGTGCATTAACCTTAGAAATGGTAACCATACATTGCAAGATATCTATGTATATTTTTTCAATGAAAGATTTCATAAAATAATGTGATTTGCGTATTAATCGGGTATTTTTTCTTTGAAGTATCTGCCAAATATGTTTTTGTAATTCCGGTCTTTTATCATGATAGGCTAGAACTATTTTCTTCTTGTCTTTTGTGATTCCTTCTATTTGATTCCTTATTGTGATTGTCTTATCAGCAAGATCTTTCATTTTTTTTTCTATGAGTAAATAATTTGTCCAATTCATAGATCGAATTTGAATGGTCGATTCGTGAATAATCTGATTATTTTTTTTTGAATCTTTTGCATTTTCATTTGGTTCATGTACTTTTCCCTTCCTCAATTCAAATAAAGAAATTTGGTTCACTTTTTCAAGTTTCTTCATTATTCGTTTTAGAACTAGAACTGTTCGTTTTAGAACTAGAACTATTCGTTTTAGAACTAGAACTATTCGTTTTAGAACTCGTTTTAGAACTCGTTTTAGAACTAGAACTATTTTGATGACCCATCTTTTTTTTTCTTTTGAAACTTTTAGAGAGTTCTTTTTTACTTTTCTAATTTTTTTTTTGAGTTCCTTATATATGGGTTCAAAAAAAGAAGGTTGCTTTCGGGGAGAACCAAAAGGGAGTTCCGTTTCCATTCCCCAAACTGTTAAAAAACAAAAATTTTCTTTTTTTCCTTTTTTTTTCATTGGATCTCCATGATGAGATCGTATTTTAGATCTTCGCCAAGGTTTTAAACGAAAAGGAAATAAAATCTTTATCTGAATACCATCTGTTAACCAATCTTGGGGAAATTCTGTTTCTGATAATGGAACACCATTATAGGTGCATTTAACATGTATTTCTCTATTCCATTCCTTCAAATCCTCATACCACTCGGGGAATTGGAATAATAACATACGTCCAATATTTTTAGCTATTATCAATGAAGGCAATACAATGTTTTTTCTAAAAAAAGATTGGGTTATCAGCATCAAACCTCTTATTGCTTGAGCAAATATAATGCTATCCCAAATTTCTGATATTGTTATCCGTTCATCTTCCTCTTTTTTTTTTTTCTCCTCGTCTTTTTTTTTCCCAGTGTTTGTCTCTTCCTCTTCCTCCTCAAAGTCGGAAGTTTCGGATTCTGGGTTTCCCCCCACGGAATTCCTAAAAATAAGATTAATTATTCGATATCTATATCTATCAAAAAAAGAAAAAAAAAAGACTTTGTCTATTCGATCCAAAAAAAGCGGGGAATGAACATTTGTTTGAAATATTTCCCAAATAACTGTTTTACGTCTTTGAGCACGCATGGATCCTTGGATTATACCCCGATTAAAATCTGGTTGTTGCGAATAACGTATCAAAGCCACCTCTTCTGCTTCTGCTTCTGCTTCTGCTTCTGCTTCTGCTTGATCAATATTATCAGTATCGGTATCCAGATTTTTATCAGTATAGATCACCACCCGTTTCGCTTTTCTTGAACAAATTTCATAATCTTCCTTCTGTTCTTCTCCATTTTCTTGATCCAGTCCTTCTAATTCATCGGTCAATTTGTATGACCATCGAGGAACCTTTTTACTGATTTCTTCTATTCCAATGGATTTTTTTTCTTCTATTCCAATGGATTTTTTTTCTTCTATTCCAATGGATTTTTTTTCAGTTGTTGTTTGATCATTTGGATTGGTTGTAATTATGTCGAATACAAATCTCAAGGATTTTGCTTTACTTTCTGAATTAATTCTTCTTTCTTCTTCCAATAAAAATAAAGAAGATTCATCGATTGACGTTAAGAAATTAACAATATAATTAAATGATGATTTCTCATCAAGCGGATTCTTTTCATGTTCAAATTCTCGAGAATTTTTAGAAATAGGAAAGAGCCCATGAATCTTATTTATCCAAAACGTTTCTATGGAATCTACATCTTCTTCTTCTGTAGAAGTAATTAAATCATTTGTAGAAGTAATTAAATCATTTGTAGAAGTAATTAAATCATTCATGATTGTATGTGAATAGAATTTTTTTATTGTTCTTATTGTTCCACGATACGGTCCGCTCAAAAAAGGATCATACGCTTTTGGCAAGTATTCTTGCTCATTCTCATCGTTGCATAATCTGGTCCTTTTTTCAAGTATATCTAGAGCAAGAGATATCCTTTCTTCTTCTTCTTCTTCTTC
>NW_027021264.1:5000-23520 GCF_036884655.1 Musa acuminata AAA Group | reverse complement strand
ACTGTACAGAGGGAGGAGATCCACCGGAATCGATTGATCAATCAGAATGCGAGTCGTAGCCACCACCAGCGGAATCGTATTCGTCCGAGGAGGAGGAAGAAGCGGAGGACGAGGAGAGAGAATAGCGGTAGGTGTAGCGGCGGCCGCGGTTGCGGGGTTCGTCGGGGAGGGAAGGGGGGATGCAGAAGAAGGAGAAGACGCAGATGGCGAGGCGGCGGAGGTGGCGGAGGGGGAGGCAGCAGAGGAGGTCGAGCACCTCCTCGCTGCTCAGCCGCTCCGGGTTGCAGGCCACATATTGGCAGGCCTCCGCCGAGGCCCTCGCTACCGCCGTCACCCACCCCGCGTTGAACACCATCCCCTCTTCCCTCCTGTCTCCTCTTCTCCCTCTTTCCTCCTTCCCTCTTCTATATACCCCTTCTCTTCAATCCCTTCGTCTTCTTCTTCCTCCTCTAATTGGGCATCGTCTCCTCTGGTCCGCGGGAGATGCAGAGAAAAGACCGTGGGAGAGACCGAGCCATTTTTAAACCGACGACGGGAGAGGAGTAGGGTTAACACTGACGTGTTTTAGATTGACCTGAATTGGACTTTATGGCGTAGCATCAGGTGGAGCCCACGATGTGGGTAAATGTGGGTGATCGATACTAGCGTGTCCTTGGGGACTTTGAGAACTAGGGAGGATGTTTCGTCCTAATTGCGAACTTATACGTTTCGTCCTCTGATAAGGATTGGAGGCGCTAGCGTCGATGGTCACCGTTGGATTCTGGGCAGCACGAATCTTGACGTGAGTGGTGATTATGCTTTGTGATTAGTGTTTTCTGGCGATTGCTGCTTGTCCAAATCTTGATGCATTTTATGATTGTAAATTCTACCTTATACCACGTCCTCCGCAAGCGATTGCAGGCGCGAAAGATCAGCGAGAAACGCATCCTACCGTTAGATCCGAAATAGCACGAATCAAGATGTGCACGGTAATTTGCTTTGTGACTGGTGTTTTTGGCAGTAACTGCTTGTGTATGAAGTAAAATGACTGCTTGAGAAAAAATTAAATGATTAAATCTGTCAAGGAGGATTGCATTCATGTGCGACTTTAAACAATTGCAAATAAATTATATGAATAAAGAGGGGAAGAATTCAACCCTATACCAATTGGAAAGATTCAGATCTTCATATATATATATATACGGATAAATTAGATTTGTTTTGAAATGATAAGTCATGAAGACATGTTTTGATGCCAAAACCATAAAGTGGTCCGGAAAGATCTTTATCAAGCCAGTTAGTACTTTTAAAAATACGTCCGAAATTTCAAATCCACAAATTTTAATAAGTTGATCTTTAAATGAATATCTAAATGATGTAATATCCTCCAACTTATTCAAAGTGCATGATTTTTGAATCATCACGTGAGGCATTCGAGTGGAATGAGTTCAGTAGGGCGACTGCTCCTTAATTTTTTTCATTCTTTATTCTCGTTCATCAATTTTTTTTTTCATTTTATAATATTATGTCCTCCATTACATGTTATTTATAAGTCTACATTTATTTCGCATAATTACATTCTGAACAAGGTAATACCATAACAAAATGAATCGATCATTCACCTTATTTCAATTTTTTCGAACCGTAAATAATTATATCACAAATTAAGAAGCTCAAATTATAATTATATATATAGGAATTCCATATAAAAGAGAAACTAAACTAAAACAAAAAAAATAATTATGAGTGTCATTCTTTATATTTCATAATAATTCTTGGGAATAATGACATATGAAAAGCTATCAACATCATACTACTATATAGTCAACACCTTAACATCATATTTTCGATATCTTGATAATACATGATTGACATAGGATCATCTCTTGAATGTTACAACTGTATTTACCATCGAATTATATCCTTTGGATTCGACATGGCACGATCTCATCTATGGAAGACATGTAACTACTCCGATATTAAATCATGTTCCCAAACTTGATCCTAAAACCTCAATATAAAAGACCCCTTAGGTGTTCTCAAAGGTTTCTTTGATTCAAAAGACTCAAACACTTTCTAACACTTAAAAGACTCAAAATTTAACCAACACATCATGACAAAAATTAGCTTATGCTTTGGATAGGCTTTGTAAAGCACACTCTTAATATAATTTTATAAGGTCTAATATATCCCGAATTGGATGAATTCAAAATTTTCTTATACTAAGCTAAGAAAGATATAGAATATGACTTCGATTAGCCCCAAATTAGTATTGTAGTTAAATAACTAGAATATGCTTTAACATATTGGTGCATTAGGTAGGGAAAGGGCCTCCTAACATATCTTAAGAAAATTATATTGATTCCTCTTGGGCAAATCAAGAGAATCTTAGTCTCCCAAGTCCAACCTTCAAATCCATTGAAAACTCTATTTCTCAATTCTTGAACCCGTTGCTCTCCATCGATTATTCTCCAACATAACAATCAACCACCCACTATTTACTCCACAATCCACTCCACTTCTATCCTCTATCACTATTCTTATCGAAGCATTCAACAACCTGAGCCAACAAGTTTAGGCTTTGCCATGAGTTGTTCAAACCATCATTTCTTTCATTTATCAGTTGGCTTAGTTAGCACAACAAAAGCCAACTTCTTTGGCCACACCTCACGTAGCTCCACCTACCATCAGCACCTAACATTTTAGCAGATTCACAACCTCTCCCGGTAGAAACCCCTCGAGAGATACAGTCACCCCGGAATGTCATGTTGAATGTCGAATTTTGATGATGAAATCAATTGATTTGTTTGTCATATAATATATATATTTAAATGACACAGGACTAGCTTTGATCAGAAAAGGTAAATCAATTAAAACAGAAGGAATCAAACATTAAGCTGGAGCAAACATGTCAGAAGATTGGACGTTGGGCCGGAGGATTGGTCGACATGTCGGCAAAAGGCTTCGGTCTATGAATTCGGGCATCGAGCTAAGAAGATCGGACATTACGCCAAGGAGATTGGATGTTGTAAGAAGATAACATACTGATTGGGCAATACACCGAATGAGAGGACGATGCACCGAAAGATCAAACAAAACGCCGGAAGAACCAATGACATGCCGGACAACATAGGATTGGCTTGTAATCGATTATGTCTAGATCGAGTTCATTTAGAGTCTATTTGAGTCGGTTTAGAATGTAATTAGACCAACTTAATTAGAGACCAACTGAGCCTAAGTTTAGGTTATGTTGGGCCAAGTGAAAAGGTCCAAATAGTGACCTAACATGTGAAACCATCATGGCAGAGTCTCCGAGACTATGTCAGGCGATGGTTCCGTTGGTCTGGGCGATGGTACCACCCAGACACAGTCTCTGAGAGACTGTCAGGTGGCGGTACTGTTAGACTGAACGGTAGTGTTAGTACTGCAGGTGGTGGTACCGCCCAGCATATGAGGTGGTACCGCTAAGACCCGAGAAACCTGGTATGAGACGCTCCAAGTTTGAGTCCACTTAAAGCTTATAAATACTCCTCTCATCCCTGGTTAATATATACAAGAATTTAGAGTAAAAAAATAGAAAAATACTGTTATAATCTTGTGAGAACTCCTCTCAAGCTCTAAGTGTTAATGTGATTTAAGAGAAGAGTAAGTGGAGGTGTAAAAGTTCTCTTCTGAACTTGCCAAAAGGAGAATCGGGTATAAAAGGGTAGTTGATCTTGTCCATTGAAGAAAGATCATAGTGGATGTCAGTAGCCTCGATAGAAGAGGAATCAAAAGTGGATATAGGTCACAACGACCGAACCACTATAAAACTTAGTTTGTAGCTCTATTCTTGCTATTTAACTTCACTGCAAACTGCTTATTTGCTTTACTTCTACTATACTTACGAATACGTTTTCAAAGTTAAGTATTTCTTATATGGGCTTTGTCTGAAATCGATTTTTATCGTATGAAGAAATTTTCAGATCAATATTTTTATTCGTTGCACTAATTCACCCACTCTCTTAGTGCCGACTCGATTCTAATATGCCCTAGTGCAAAAAAATAAAGAACTAAATGAGTTAGACATATATTACTTAGAGATTCCTTCTTAAGTTTATGACCAACCTTTTGAGCTTGATCAACATTTCAAAGATAGAATAAAGGATTTGGGAGGAGTCAATCCCACAAGGATTCTGCCTTCCCATACACATAACATATGATAGAAGTTCAAAATCGTTAGAGCATATTATGACCTTCACCACATAGATGACCCTTTACATTACTACTAACTTTCTTATATATTGGACTTTCCTAACCACCTTTATGAGGAGTGGTTTGTTAAAGTTGCCTCTTAAATCAGTTTTCTCATTTGGTCAATTGGCTAAGAAGTTTCAGCTCTACTTCATTAGACACAAACTCTTGAAAAGTTGACATACTTCTTTTTGACAATACAACAAGAGGATAGTGGGATAATAGTAAATCATACTAGAAGATTTAATGCGGAGGAATGAATAGTCTCATATCATAATCCATCTATTTTTATCAATGCATATATTAGAGCCCTTTGCCATCTCGATTTTTCTAGTTGGTCATGACAACCGTCCACCACATACCCAAAACTCCTTTAAGAAGTTAATCAACATATGGTTATAAAATCTTTGATTATAGAGAAGATAAAGATAGAGGCAAAAAAGCTTGTAAAAGAGGAGTGACCCTTACAATAGACCCACATTGACCAACCATAAAATGAAAGTCAATAAAGAGACAAAATCCAATATGTCCCACATGAAACTCTTCTTATAAATAAAAGAAAAAGGACTCTTGCAAATGTGTCAATTGCTAAGAATACAACTAATAAGAAGATATAGATCCAAATAATGTAGATTTCATCGAGATCACAATTATGCCACAAAGGACTGCTATGACTTGAAGCAACAAGTTAAAGAGCTCATTCAAAGAGGACATTTGGATTAATATCTCTCCAGAGCCATGAGACATCTCCTAGACCATAAGACCTCATTGAATATCAAGTGAACGCGATTGTTGGAGGCTCAACATCATGAGGAATAACAACACTGCTCATAAAACATATACGAGGGAGTCTCAAGCCAAGAGATATAGATTTAATGGAGATCCAACTATTGTGTTCAAGGAAGAAGAGGCATCTATTCCGAATATGACAATACCCTAATTATATCTATGCAAATCGTCAATGCATCGGTGAAGAAAATTTTGAATGACAAAGAGCTTCACTAATAGTTCTCTATTATGATGCCTTCCAAAAGAAAGGCTTGCCCACAAAAGATTTGTTGCCCATCTCCTCTACACTAATTGATGTCATCGAAGACTCAATCACATCCCCTCAAACAGACAACCTCTATATTACCTTTAGGTTTGAAGACCAAGTTCCTAATCGTGGATGTTCCATATGTGCATTCATTTGGTATCCGACCCATAGGTTGTCATCTCCACCTATTGTAGGACACTGAAATTCTCAACCAACTCTAGAGTTAGAGAACTTAAAAGTAATCCTTGGGAGTCTAAACAATGCTATTGAATTTTAATCACCCTCCTAAGAAAGATAAGCATTATAAATCCACTTCATAGATCCAAGAGACTCGATACCTCAATCGGCTCACCTAGAAGTAGGGCAGCCACTCATTGAAGTATTACTAGATCGATCTAGGCCTAACTGAATTGTTAAGGTCAGCTTAACACTATCAAAGGAGAAGAGGAACGAACTAGTCATCTTCTTGTGCCTTAACTCCGAGACCTTCACTTAGTCACGAAGTAATATGATGAGCATTGATCGTTCTTTGGCATAACATCACTTCAATATCAATTTCAACTATTGTCCCTGTTAGGATCGGAGCATCACTAAGAGAGAGGGTGAATTAGTGCAGCGAATTAAAACTCATAAGTTCGAAAATGATTCCGTAAAATGCAAGGAGATTTCATTTTGATAGTGAATGACTTGGTGAAAGTAGCTCGAATAAAGTGAGAAGATAAAAACCAAAAGCTTGCTACTATGTAAATAACAGTTTAAGAAAGGTAAACACTCACATATTCAAGGAACACACCAATTTAAAGTGGTTCGGTCAAAATGACCTACATCCACTTGCGAAGCCTTCGTCGATAAGGCTCCCAACTTCCACTAGCAAATCACTTTGAAGGAGAAGGACAAATACCTCTCTTACAACCTTTTATAAGTGGTTCACACTCTTATACATTTTCAAAGAGAAAGAGGGAGGTGAACACTCAAGTAATTGAAAACAAGACTTGCTAAAGACTTTGCTAAGACTTTATCTCAATTTCTAACTTCTCAAAGGTTGTGTTCTCTACTGAGAATTGAGGGGTATTTATAGGCCCCCAGAGGATTCAAATTTGGGCTCCAAATTTTGAATTCTCTTGGATTCCCGAAGCTGGCAGTTCCACCGCCTGTCGGTGGCGGTGCCACCGCCTATCAATATCACATTGACCGTTTACTGGCGGTGCCACCGCCTAGTCTGGTGGTGCCACCGTCGGACCTCTCGGGTACTAGGCGATGCCACCGTCTAGTCCGAAGGTACCACCGCCTAATACTTCAGGCTTTGGGCGGTGCCACCGCCTAGTCTAGCGGTGCCACTGCCTACACTATTTCAGCTCACTGGTTGAGCTCCAAACTTGGTCCAAACCAGTCTGAACTCGGGCCCAATTGGCTCCTAACCGGGTTATAGGATTTACCCTTAATCCTAACCCTAATTATATGCAAACTATGAGCTTAAGAGATAGTCCTAAGCAAATTTTTAACCGGCAAACGTCGAGTCTTCTTCTAGCGAGCTTTCCGGTGATCTTCCGACGGACTTCCGATACACCCTCGGATTTCATCCGGCGGACTCCCAGTAGGCTCCCGATCTTGTGGCGAGTTCAGTGAGTAGCCGAGCCTTCTTGGTGATCTCTGCGAACCTTCGACGATCTCTTCGACGGACTTTCGAAAACTCCAATAAGTCCCCGATTTTTTCTCGGTTGGTTCTGGCAGCATCTCCGACAAATCTTCGGACTCTCGAACACCCATCGAACTTGACTCTGGTAGACTTGCTTTATATCTTTAAGCTATCGTAGTTAATCCTGCACATGTAAAACAAAACTTCGATCGAGACAATTAACACAAAGCAATAATCAAGTTGTCCGGCATGTCATTGGTCCTACGATGCTTCGTCCGACTCTTCGGCGCATTTTCCTCTCTTGCGGCCTATTGCCCAATCAGCCAGTTGACTCCGCAACTCCGATGTCCTTGGTGCATTACCCACTCTTCTTGGCCCAATGCCCAAATCCACGGCCCGAAGTCTTCTATCGATACGTCGACCGATCCACCGGCCCGACGTCCAATCTTCTGACATGTTCCTTCGGGACAACATGATTTTCCTGCTTTAATTGTCTCATCCTGATCGAAGCATCCTGCGTCACTCAAAACACAGATTCAATCATAAACACATATCAAGTGGTTTCATCATCAAAATACGAGATTCAACAATCTCCCCCTTTTTGATGATGACAACCACTTGATGACGGAGTTAACCTTAACTCCCGGAGTTTAAACAAACTTCCCCTATCAATATGCCATATTGATAGAACATTGAATTCAAGCCAAATTCAAGTCATTGCAAATATTCATCATGAATATTTGTAACACATCTGTTATATCTCATATTTTGATGATGAAACCAATTGATATATGTTTATGATTTAATCTGTGTTTTGAGTAACGCAGGATGCTTCGATTAGGATGAGACAATTGAAGCAGGAGGAATTGACGTTGCACCGGAGGAGATCACGTCAGGATATTGGATGGCATAACGCTTCGGACGTCGGGCATCGGGCCAAGGAGAGCGGAATTGCGCCAAGGATATCGGGGTTGCGGAGGTCAACCGTCGATTGGGCAACAAGCCGCAAGAAAGGACGATGCACTGAAGAATCGGACGAAACGCCAACCAATGACGTGCTAGGCAACAGAATGTCAATTCGCGTTGTAATAATTATCTAGATCAGAGTAGAGTTTTAGCTTGTGTGTGCAGGATTAACTACGATAACGATGAAGACATAAAGCAAAACAAAGTGTCAGAGTCAAGCACGAAGGATTCATTGTGAGTTCGAGAGTTCGACGGAAGTCCGAAGGTTCATCGGGAATGCTGCCGGAACTAGTCGAGAATGAGTAGGGAGCTTGCCGAAGGGTTTTTCGGAAGCTCGCTGGAAGGTTCGTTGGAAGTTCGCGGAGCTCGCCGTGAAAGATCGGAGCTTGCCAACGAAGCTTGTTGGAACTCGTCAAGATCAAATCGTGAAGTCTAGGAGCTTGCCGGGAGTCCGCAGAAAGGTTTCCGAGAGTTTATCGGAAAACCGTCGGAAGTTTTCCGGAAGCTCGCCGGAAGAAGTCTTGACTTACGGACTTTGTAATAGCTTAGAAAATGTCTTTAAATTCATAGTTAGCACGTTGATTATGGTTAGGATTAGGTGTTATCCTATAACCCAAGTAGGGGCCAATTGGGCCCGAGTTCGGACTGGTTTGGGCCAAGTTTGGAGCCCAACTAGTGAGCTGAATTGGCCTAGGCGACGACACCGCCTAGACTGGGCGGTGGCACCGCCAGTCCACTATCAGTGTCTGACACTGACAGGCGGTGGCACCGCCAGCCTCAGAAACCCAAGAGAATTCAAATTTTGGAGCCCAAATTTGAATCCTCTTAGGGCCTATAAATACCCCTCAATTCTCAATAGAGAATACAACCTTTTAAGAAGCTAGAAGTTGAGAAAAGCTTTAGGAAAAGTCTTGTTTTCAATAGCTTGAGTGTTCACCTCCTTTCTTTTCATTGAAATCTTTGTAAAAGGGTGAACCACTTGTAAGAGGTTGTAAGAGGGGTGTAAGAAGGAGGTTGATCTTCGCCTAGTAAAGGAAGATCATTAGTGGATGCTAGTGGCCTCGACGGAAGAGGAATCGGAGGAGTGGATGTAGGTCACGATTGACCGAACCACTATAAACTACCGTTTTCTCTGGTTTGCATTTATCTTATTGTCATTTATATTACTGCAAACATCTTCATTTTGATGCTCTACTTCTTTGTCTCCTTCTTATATATGCCTTCAAGTTAAAACGCAATCGAAACGGTTTCAAACAAAACGTTGCTTTTATCGTACGAAGTTTCCGTAATTGTTTATATCGTCGAAAGTTTATCATACTTTACCATTGCACTAATTCACCCCCCCCTCTTAGTGCCGCTCCGGTCCTACAATTGGTATCAGAGCCCGATATTTCTCATTTCGGATTTACACCCGAGAGAAATGGCTCTTCATGGCTTTCAAGAGGGCTTATCGGTTCTTCGTCCACCGTTGTTTAACGGATTGGACTACACTAATTGGAAAACTCGAATGAGAGTTTTCTTGATTTCTATGAATTTGGATTTATGGAATATTGTTGAAAACGATTTTCAATTTCCCTCTAAACCGATGAACAAATGGTCGGATTTGGAGAAGAAGTATTTTTCTTTAAACGCAAAGGCTATGAATGCCTTATTTTGTGCTTTGGACAAAAATGAGTTCAATCGGATTTCAACGTGCGAAACGGCTTTTGATATTTGGAGAACACTTGAAATCACGCACGAGGGAACTAGTAGAGTCAAAGACTCGAAAGTTAATATTTTAATACATGATTTTGAGCTTTTTCGAATGAAGCCGAGCGAAACCATTGTTGACATGTACACTCGTTTTACGGATGTCGTCAATGGTTTACAAGCTCTTGGCAAATGTTTCTCGAATTTTGAACTTGTTAGTAAAGTTTTACGATCACTTTCTAAAGCTTGGGAATCAAAAGTAACGGCAATACAAGAAACAAAAGATTTAAATATTTTTCCACTTGAAGAACTTATCAGCTCATTGATGACATATGAAATGGTGTGCAATGCACATGATGAACACAATCAACACTTGAACCACCTTCCAAAGAATAGGAAGGATTTGGAACTCTAGACAAATGAATACCACTTGAGTGATGACTCAAGTGATGAGGACAATGATGAACTTGAACTTCAAACACCAACTCTTAATAAGTTCATTAAACAAAAATCTAAAATAAACAATGAACTTGAACGGAGAAAGAGGACAAAGAAAAGGAAGGCACCCAAGGATGAATCAAGAACTTCCAAAGGTGAAACGACGAATTGGGTTTTGACGGGCTTCGACTACAAGGTAAGTAACTCAACTCTCTTGAATTATTTTGAAATTACTTGAAGTTTTTCATGAGTGCTTAATTTAGATAGTAGGAATAGGAAATAAAAAAATTATTTTTCAAAAATTATATCCTGTTTTTCTTTTTAGCATCTTTGAAAAATTAAAAATTTGATCATGAAAAGTATATTGCTAAAGTTTCATGCATGTTATGTTTTGAAATGTTGAATGATGTATGCAACATTAGGGATGATAATTATATGATATGTGATAGTGCTTAGGATTAATCCATGCATGTGTATCTTGATGATTTTACACTATTACATGCCTTAATAACATGTTGGAAATTATGTGTTTTGGATACAAAAATTTTCATGATCATGAGCATGTTTTAACTTCATGATTGAATTGAAAATCTATAGCAAAACTATGTTCGAATGCATGAAAGTGTTAAATTTCATTTTTGGATTTTCTTGATCCTAACAATTCATTTTTGAGAATCTATTGATCTTGATGGTTTTATGATGAAATTCATTTTTCGATCCTAAACGTTGATGCATGTTTTTATTTAACATAAATGAAAAAGCATGCTAACATGAAATCAATCACTTAAAATGAAATACATAAAAAAAAGGAAAAATATATTTTTAATGAAATCATGAATCTACTTATGTTACGAATTTTGTGAACCATAAAAATAATTTTGGTGATTTGAATTTGAGATGAGTTTTATCAAAATCATGATCTTGATTTCTTAGAATAACATGATATTTCCCTTGTTGATCATCTCGATTATTTAAAAGAAGATTTGTCGAAATGATTCATGAAATTTTTGATTCATGACTTGATCCTTCATTTGTTTATAAGATGGTTGAAATCTATGTACCTTTGAATTTTTCCCTTCTCCTTTCGATTTTTTAATTCATGCATGTTATATGTTAAAGATTTGAAACCATGTTTTGATATCATGCATACCCAAGAAATGTTGATTTAATAAATTGAATGATTTGAAAATGAATGATGACTTTTCTCTTGAATGTAACTTGTGATATTCTTTATGAATCATCATCTTGATTTCTCGATAATCGATACATGAAATTTTATTGTGAATCAAGATCTTATTCTTTGAACTCCCATGTTTCTTCTTATTGTTTACTAAAGAAGAAAATTTCTGAAATGAATCATGATTTTTTTGGAATTATAATTTTTATGATTCATAAAGAATTAAGAGATTAAAAAATCTATCTATGTGTATTTTTTTTAAGAATCTCTTGAAAATTATTTTGATTTGACGATTTGAATTTGAATAAGACTTATCTTGATTTTTTGAAATTTATAACTTATGACTTCTTATGCAAGAATCAAGGTACTATAACATTTGATCTCCTACATTTTTTTTTGATATTTATAAAAATAAAGGAGAACTGTTGAAATAAATCATGTCTGTTGGTATTTAAATGGTCTTATCTTTGATGATATGATTTCTTTGTATCTATGATACAAATGCCTTGATATGATTGAATCATTGTTATAAAAGAAAAAGGAATTTGATAGCTTGCTAATTGCAAAAATATACGCTAGCTTGAATGATAAACCATGAGATTGTCTATAGTGCAAATTTATTATTATCATGATGTGTAGATTGAAATAATGATTAGAATATTGATGTAATTATAAATGATAATTTTGTATTATGTATAAAATACTCTTGATATTATTTTGATGCATACAAATGAAAAGTTATGAACATGGTAGGATATAATTTGACAAAATTGATACCATCATTATTTGAAACATTTATGATTTGAAATTATGGACGCAATTGCTTTTTATTATGATGATATATGCATATAATGTGTATCATGAATGCTCAAAATGATGAATGCTTGGTATCATGATCAAAATATTGATAAATGCTATGATTTATTTCCAAAATGATGTATCATGTATGATATGCTCATAATGTTGATTGATTTATTCAATATCGTGTATGAATGAAATATAAGGTTTTTGAAATAGTGCATGTTTTAATTTGAAAATATAATGATGCACAAATAATATTGATACTTACCTTTGTCATAATTGATGTAAAGGGTCTTCCCTTCTTTTTGACAGTGATAAAGGGGGAGATAGCTAGCTTGCACAAATCAAGAATATGCAAAAACTTGATTGCTAGCTTGCCTATCTTAAGTAGCAAAGATTGCTAACTTGCTTATTTCAAGAAGCAAAAGTTATCTTCTTAAACATCACTATCTTGCCTATCTCAAGAAGCAAGACTTGCAACCTGCACATTACAATAGGAAGCAAGAATCAATAACTTACACACTTCAACAAGAAAGCTATCTTGTATTTGCTTTCGAAATTTTTGCTAGCTTGTATGTTGTAAAATTTCTCACTTTTTCAAACACTTTGCTAGCTTGCACTTTATAAAGGAAGCGAAAATAGCACTTCTCAAAAGAGAAGAAAGAACTTACTATCTTGAACATCACAAAAATTTGCTACCTTGCATGATGTAAAATTTGCTAAGATCACTATCTCAAAAGAGTTGCTATCTCAAAAAAGGCAAATGTGCTATCTTGCCTATCTCAAAATACAAAACATGCTAATTTGTTACGGAAGCAAAATTGCTAGCTGCAAAAGGAAGCAAAAATTTGTTAGCTTGCAACTTGCGTATCATGAACATTGCTAGCTTGTAGTCTAAAGAGAAGCAATTAGTTGTTATCTCAAAAAAAGCAAACATGCTAAACTTACACATCTTTAATTGCAAGATTGCATGATGATAAAATTTGATACTATGTTTTTCATGCAATGTATGAAACTTTTTATCTCTAAACACATAACAGTAGGAACTTCTCCTTTTTGTTGATGACAAAGGGGGTGAAGTATGATGACATGACATGTTATGCATAAGTTTATGATGACATGTTGCTTGGATTCTTGAATCCAAGAGTTTCTATCAATAAGCCATATTGATAGGGGGAGTATGTTTAAACTCTGGGAGTTAAGGTTAACTCCGTCATCAAGTGGTTGTCATCATCAAAAAGGGGGAGATTGTTATATCTCGTATTTTGATGATGAAACCACTTGATATATGTTTATGATTTAATCTGTGTTTTGAGTAACGCAGGATGCTTCGATCAGGATGAGACAATTGACGCAGGAGGAATTGACGTTGCGCCGGAGGAGATCACGTCAGGATATTGGATGGCAGAACGCTTCGGACGTCGGGCATCGGGCCAAGGAGAGCGGAATTGCGCCAAGGATATTGGGGTTGCGGAGGTCAACCGCCGATTGGGCAATAAGCCGCAAGAAAGGATGATGCACTGAAGAATCGGACGAAACGCCAACCAATGACGTGCCGGGCAACAGAATGTCAATTCGCGTTGTAATAATTGTCTAGATCGGAGTATAGTTTTAGCTTGTGTGTGCAGGATTAACTACGATAACGATGAAGACATAAAGCAAAACAAAGTGTCGGAGTCAAGCACGAAGGATTCATTGTGAGTTCGAGAGTTCGACGGAAGTCCGAAGGTTCGTCGGGAATGCTGCCGGAACTAGTTGAGAATGAGTAGGGAGCTTGCCGAAGGGTTTTTCGGAAGCTCGCCGGAAGGTTCGTTGGAAGTTCGCGGAGCTCACCGAGAAAGATCAGAGCTTGCTGAAGAAGCTCATTAGAACTCGTCAAGATCAAATCGTGAAGTCTAGGAGCTTGCCGGGAGTCCGCAGAATGGTTTCCGAGAGTTTATCGAAAAACCGTCGAAAGTTCGCCGGAAGCTCGCTGGAAGAAGTCTTGACTTACGGACTTTGTAATAGCTTAGAAAATGTCTTTAAATTCGTAGTTAGCACGTTAATTAGGATTAGGATTAGGTGTTATCCTATAACCCAAGTAGGGGCCAATTGGGCCCGAGTTCGGACTGGTTTGGGCCAAGTTTGGAGCCCAACCAGTGAGTTGAATTGGCCTAGGCGGTGGCACCGCCTAGACTGGGCGATGGCACCGCCAGTCCACTATCAGTGTCTGATACTGACAGGCGGTGGCACTGCAACCCTCGGAAACCCAAGAGAATTCAAATTTTGGAGCCCAAATTTGAATCCTCTTGGGGCCTATAAATACCCCTCAATTCTCAACAGAGAATAAAACCTTTTGAGAAGCTAGAAGTTGAGAGAAGCTTTAGGAAAAGTCTTGTTTTCAATAGCTTGAGTGTTCACCTCCTTTCTTTTCATTGAAATCTTTGTAAAAGGGTGAACCACTTGTAAGAGGTTGTAAGAGGGGTGTAAGAAGGAGGTTGATCTTCGCCTAGTAAAGGAAGATCATTAGTGGATACCGGTGGCCTCGACGGAAGAGGAATCGGAGGAGTGGATGTAGGTCACGATTGACCGAACCACTATAAACTACCATTTTCTCTGGTTTGCATTTATCTTATTGTCATTTATATTACTGCAAACCATCTTCATTTTGATGCTCTACTTCTTTGTCTCCTTCTTACATATGCCTTCAAGTTAAAACGCAATCGAAACGGTTTCAAACAAAACATTGCTTTTATCGTACGAAGTTTCCGTAATTTTTTAAATCGTCGAAAGTTTATCATACTTTACCGTTGCACTAATTCACCCCCCCTCTTAGTGCCGCTCCGGTCCTAATAACATCATCATGCATAACATGATCATACTTCTCCCCCTTTGTCATCAACAAAAAGGAGAAGTGTTACTTTCTATGTGTTTAAGATATAAAGTTCAATACATTGCATGAAAAAATATAGTGTCAAATTTTATCATCATGTAATCGAGCAATTAAATATGCACAAGTTTAGCATGTTTGCTTTTCTCGAGATAGCAACTGTTTATTTCTCTTTAGACTACAAGCTAGTAATTTTTATGATATGCAAGTTTTGCTACATGCAAGCTAGCAAAAAATTTCGAAAGCAAATGCAAGATAGCTTTCTTGTGTAAGCTCATGATTCTTGCTTCCTATTGCAATGTGCAAGTTGCAAGTTTTTGAAATATCCAAGTTCAACACATTGCATAATTAATATAATCTCCTAGTTTTATCATCATGCAATTTTGCTATTATCATCGATATGCAAGGTAGTATGATAACAATTTCTACAACATACAAGCTAGCAAATTTTACAACATTTTTATAATGTGCAAGTTAGTAGTTTTGAGATGTTCAAGAAAGCATCTATTGCTTCTTTGAGATTTGCAAGATAGCACTTTTGCTTGAGATTACAAGAAAGCATTTTTTGCTTTTAAGATGAGCAAACTAATAAGTTTTGCCCCTTTTTGCGATATATACATTTACAGTTTTTGTTTTTCTTGTCTTGTGCAAGCTAGCTATCTCTCCCTTTGTCATTGTCAAAAAGAAGGGAAGAACCTTTACATCAATTTCTAAATTATGACAAAGGTAAGTATCAATCTTATTTGTGCATCATTATGTTTTTAAATTAAAATATACACAACTTCAAAACTTTACATTTGTATCCTTACTTCATGCATTATACAAATAAATTAATCACTATGGGCATATCATACATGATACATCATTTTGGTAATAAATCATAGCATTTATCAATATTTTGATCATGATACCAAGCATTCATCATTTAGAGCATTCATGATACACATTATATGCATATATCATCACAATAAAAAGTAATTGCATGCATAATTTCAAATCATAAATGTTTAAAATCATGATGGTATTAATTTATCAAATTGCATCCTACCATGCATGATCAAAACTTCTCCCCATTTGTATTTCATGCATAGTTTCATTTCATCACAATAGGAGTATCAAGAGGAATTAATTGGGTGATGAGATAAATATTTCATGAATACATGGAATTGTATAAAAAATCATATCATAAGTGTTTCATATATTCATATCATCGCATGAAGGAATATAAACAAAAATTAGTGATGAGACATTACTTCATGAATGCAATAAAATTCATATAGCATATCATGGTTTATTAGAACTAGTCTTCTTTTTGGTGAATAGAAAAAAAATAGTAGGAGAGCAAGATCTCAATTCATGCATATCAAATATTCAATCATCAAAATCATGATTCATCTAGAAAATGCTCCTCTTTAAATATTCAAAGAGAGATCTTAAGAGATCAAATAATAAGAGATTTTCAAATAAAATTTTAAGTCAAGAATTTTAAAAAAATATTCTCTTTAGTAAATCACAAAAGGAAACATAGGAGAAAATGATTTCAATTCATACATAAGAATTCTTATGATTCATATTAAATTTTTTCTCAAAATGTAAGAGAATAAAAAGTAAGAAATCTTGATTCATAGAGGATTTCATGTTATAAATTTCAAGAGATCAGGATCACAATTTCGATAAATTTTTTTCAAATTTAAATCATCAAAATCATTATCAAAATCCAAGATATTCACAAAGATGATACAAATGGATTCATCAAAATCATAAGATAGAGCAAGATAATTTTCAAGAAGAATGTTTTCCTCTTTTTGGTTGTTTCAAAACATATGATTTTGTTTCATTTATGCCAAATAAAAACATGTATCATGTTTAAAACCGAAAGTGTAAGATTTATTACAATAAAGATCAATAAGGCACTTTCATTATGGTAAAAATCAATAATCCGTAAATCGCAAGATTCATCATGCATAATTTCAAAATTTATTAAGCATAATCGTTATGTATAACACTAAAACATGGTTTCAAAATGTTTAATATTTTCATGCATATCAAATATTTTCAAATTCGAACATGCACAATTTCAAAACTATATCTTCCATTTTTCATGCATAACTCAATCATCATTATGAGCATATTGTACATGATATTCAAGCATTCATGATACATCATTTTGGTAACATGATCATAGCTTTTCAAATGATGGTATCTAAATGTCAAAGTTTATTACATCCTATCATGCATGATCATTAACTTCTCATTTGTATTTCATGTATTATTCAAAATGTCAAGAGAATTTTGGTGATGAACTACACATTTAATGAATGCAAGAAATTTTACATAATAAAATTCAAGTCATATATTATCAAGATGTCGAGTGGCATAGGTTAATTTAAATATATCATTTTTAGTGAATACCAAGAAGAATCATATCACGAAACAATTTTGATTCATGGAAAAAAAATTTCATGTATCGAATATTAAGAAATCAAGATGATAATTTATATATATATATATATATATATATATATATATATATATATATATATATATATATATATATATATATATATATATATATATATATATATATTACAAGTTATATTCAAGAGAAAAATCATCATTCATTTTTAACTCATTTTATTTTTCAAATCAATATCATGATTTTGATATAACTCATTTCAAATTCAAATCATCAAATCAAAATCATTTTCAAGAGATTCATATAAATCAACAAGATAGAGAAAAATAATTTTCAAGAACAATGCTTTTCTCTTTTTAGTTATTTAAATTCATATCATTTATGCTAGATAAAAATGTGCATCAACATTTAGGATCGAAAAATGAATTTTGTCATAAAAACCATCAAGTCCAATAAATCACAAAAATCATCATGTATAACTTTACAATCTCATGCATAAAATCATCAAATCATGGTATCAAAACTTTCAATAGTTTCATTACAATATTAAGCAAGGTTTTATTGAACATAGTTTTGAATGATTCTTATAGATATTTAAAATTTCTTTAGTTTTAATTTATATGATTGACTTTATATTAGCATGCTTCAAATTTTTGTTCTTATGTCAAAACTATACATCATGTTTGAAAACCAAAGATAAAATTCATAAAAAATCATCAAGCCTTTCATTCAAAAGCCATGCATCGTCATTGAAAATCAATATGGAAATCGTCAAAATACATATTCTTGCTTCTCAAGCACATACATAAGATTAATCTTACTAGATGTATAAGCATTAGATTTATATCTAATATTTTATTGCATTAACATAACACATGTAATTTTTAAGAAAATTAATCCTAAACTAAATTAAAAATAACTCATGAAAGTATTATGTAATTTCAAAATAAATTAGGGGGATTTCGATTACCTCATCGTTGAAAGTGGTTGAGACGTAGTTTGCCACCTCACCTTTCTTGATTTTCTCCTCGTCTTCGGAAGAGCTCAATTTATCCTAATTTTTGTTCTTCTTGTATTCAAAGCAAGTAGTTTCATTCTTTTTGCTTTTTAATTTTTGTTTCATTTGTAGTTTAAGTTCACCATCACTTGAGCTTATGCTCGAGTGGTCTTCATGTGTTCTATGTCTCAAATCCTTCTTGTCCTTTGGAACGTTATTCTCGAGTTCCCTTTTTGTCATATTGTTCTTTTCGTTAGTCATTAGAGACCTAATAAGTTCTTCG
>NW_027021263.1:290811-324019 GCF_036884655.1 Musa acuminata AAA Group | reverse complement strand
TTGTAAATTGTAAAACTTATATATCTATAAAAATTAATAGTTGCACTTCTCCTTTTTGTTGATGACAAAAGGGAAGAAGTTATGATGATAATCATGCATGCAATGATATACTTGGATATTTTAATTATGCATGATTTTATGTTGCATGCAATGATATGATTAATTGGTTATAATCATGATGTACGCAATATTAAAGTACCTTGACTATATGATGTATTGTATTTGATGTGGATCATGATTGCTTTGACTTGAATTCAAGGTTATATCAATATGACATATTGATAGGGGGAGTTTAATTTAAACTCCGTTATCAATTGGTTGTTATCATCAAAAGGAGGAGATTGTTGAATCTCATATTTCGATGATGAAATCAATTGATGTATTTGATCTAATCTACGTTTTAAGTGATGCAGGATTAGCTTTGATCAGAACAGGAAAAACGATTATAAAGCAGGAGAAATCAGACGTTGGGTCTGAGTAAACATGTCAGTAGATTGGACGTCGGGCCGGAGGATCGGTCGACGTGTCGGTAGAAGACTTCATGCCATGAATTCGGGCATCGGGCCTAGAAGAGCGGACATTACGCTAAGGAGATCGGAGTTATGGAGTCAACATGTGCTAGTTATATGTGCCCAACAAGCCAATCACATGAGTGATAACACGTGTGACTTGACACACAATCTTTTTTCTTATTATATTTGGGCATTTATCATTTTATATTGACTATTACATATATGCATGTATATATTGTGATGTACTTAGATCTATGTAATGGAAATCGGATCGTAATGAGATTATGATAATGAGACCGATTCGCCTTTAAACACAGATCCTAAATAATTTCGGCCATAGGTTACTCGAGAGGGATATCGAGATAACCGGAAAAACTGGTGTGCTGTATACCCATCTATATGATGGATGCAGCTGGTTTCATAGCTACTCGTATGGGAACACTAGGGATATAGTACAGGTGCTCATTGGACAATGAGTTCACTAATTGATCCGCTTACGGATGCTAGATGGTTGATGATACCTTATTGTCAAACAACAATTCCGTAGTCTCAGTGGTGTATTTGGTCCTTAGACTTGAGATACTAAGGATGTCTTGTATAAGTACTCCATTTTTTTATATTAGACTTATAGGTTTGGATGTCCCAAATCTAGTACAATCGGTCATCGGGAGTGGTAGTCAACCTTATGAGGGCTATTGAGTGTCGATAGAGGATCATCCACTCTCGGTATCATGAGAGAAATATCTCATATGTTCTTGCTCAGACAAATCCCTGGCTAGGGTCATTCAGATTGAGGGAGAAAGAGTTCTCCAGAAGAATCCGATTAGGGCAAGACTCGAGTAGAAATTGTATGGGTTTGACAGCATCATGCCCGGTATACAGTCTTTGGGATATTAAATGGATTTGAAACTATAGGTACACGGTAATTGAGGACAGACAGGTCCAATAGACTGGATTCCCCTATATCATCTGGGGACTATGGCGTAGTGGCCTAGTACGTCCACAATCGATGAATCGAGTGAATTATTATGGAGATAATAATTCACTGAGCCAGAAGGAGTTCTAACATATATGACTCACGGCCATCTCGATATTGGGCCTAGAGGGGCACACACATATGGTAGGTGTTGCGATGAGTAGAGGTTCAGATATAAGATATCCGTCGGAGCCCCTATCTTATTTGATATCCAATAAGCCCTCGAATTATTGGATCCCATGGATGAGATTCAATAAAATCTCATGAGAGATTATTGGATAGAGATCCACTAATCTAAGAGGCTTGAGTAGTTGGATGAAGATCCAATACCCAATAAGGAAAGATCCATTAGGGTTAAGTTGATAGGGGATCTCTATAAATAGGAGGGATTCAGTGGTTCATAGGCTAGAGCCTTTGCTTACCTCTCCTATTCTCCTCCCCCCTCTCCACCTTAGAGCAGGCCTGGAGTTTTGAGGAGAGTCGTCGCAGCCCTGCTATGTAGATCATCGCTAGAGAGGAGGGCGCTTGACCTCCTTCACCCTCTCCTAGAGATTTGTAAGGATTCAAGGATATACGATCTCCCTAGGTAACATAATCTACTCTATACGTAGTTTTAAGTTTCGTGAATTTTTCGCACCAATCTTCGCACAACGATGAACAAATCTTTCGAAAATTGAGGATTTTGTTTTCTGTTCTTCCACTGCACATATGATGTCGCCCCCAAGATTTCATAATAGTGGTATCAGAGCTAGGTTGTTCGTGCGATATATTGGTTTCGAATTGCGTGTGTTGTGTTTTGGAGAAGATTTTAGCGTCAAAATTGTTGACAGAAAAGGAGAGAAAGTGCAGCAACTGTTGCTACCCTTACTGCCATCTTCATGCAAGTGGGCCGCCTACGCATAGTAACAGTTACTGCGTGCAGTTGTAGCCGCAAGCGGTGGCACCCACAAGCATTACCTATGGGCACAGCGCTCGCAACGACGCTCGCCCGTGGGCGAGCGACCCCCAGAGGCGGCCACCGCCTGTAGTGCCACTCGCAGGGTCGCCTACCCATGGGGGCACCACCCGTAGAGGTGCCCGCCCACGAGGGCACCGCCCACAAGCACGGCGCCTACGGGCATTGCACTTGCGGGCACAATGCTCGTGGGGTGCAGCGCCGCCCGCAAGCAGGGGCAGCTGTAACATCCCCCATTTTTAAAAAATTTAATAAAAGGTATGTTTGTAAAAATAAGGATTATTTAATAATTATTTTATATTCAATGATATTGTATTAAAAGTTTATGGCTAGGGACCTAAGAGTAAATATTAGAAGTTTGATATAATTTATGAAAGATTCAGATTTAAGTTAAAAAGAAAAATATAGTGGACATGTGTCACTAGCTAACCTAAGGTTGGTGCCACTTATCTTTGCTATAAAGATGACACTTAGCCCCTTTCATGCATGCATGACACCTTGCAACTTTTGCATTAGTCAAAACCCAAATAATTAGATGAAAGGTTAAAGAAAACAAACCTGAAGAGTTGCAGCCAACGTGAGTTTAAGAAAAGAAGAAGAAGAAGAGGAAGAAGAAGAAGAAGAGCTTGAGGTTTTTCATCAATTTTCTCATATTTGGGATTCAAATAATTTTAAGGCAAGTATTCTAACCCCATCCCACAGTAACCTTAATCTCTGTTTTCATTTTTATTCTGCAAAATTTGAAAGATTTCAACTAAGAACCAGACCTTCTTTCGTTTTGATATAAAGCTATGAATTTGTAATTTTTCAGTAATATGACCTATATGCAATGTTTTAGTCATAACATTTTATAATAAACTCTGATTTAGACAAGACCTATTCCATTTGAAAGTAGACAAAAGAATCTTTATTTTGATATTAAGATCGAATGATTTGGAGTTTAAATGCCTACTAAGACTTCTATTTAAATTAACCCTACAGATTCTGCAAAACATGGACTGAAATTTCTGACCTCTTGTTGCTTAACTACTTATAACTTTCTGTTGTGAACTCAGATTCATACAAAGTATGATTTATTCGAAGCTAGACTCAAAATTCTTTCTGTATATGGCTGATTTGAAATTTTTGGAGTACAATTACTAACTAAAACATCTGCTTTCATCGACCCTATGGATTCAGTAAAATAGAGCTAATATTTTTAGACCTTTTGCTACGAAATTATCTATAACTCCCTATTGTAAATTCCAATTCTTGTAAAACTTGATTTGTCTAAAACTAGATTAACAAAGATTTCTAATGACACCTATTTTGTATAAATTGGAGCATAATTGGTTATCCAAATAGTTTATACAATGTTCCTATCAAATTCTGCCAGAATCGAGCTTTGGTCGATTTCGGCTTTCCTTGTTTCTTCTCTTTGGAAATCGATTTCGACAAAAACTCTTACTTCAGTTAAGCTTTACATTATTACCTAAAATTCCTGTATAATTTTGTTCTTTATTTATTTGTACATCTGTAGCTATCATCTAAAGATCATGTTTGCATCGTAATGATTCGGCACATGCATCCCATTGTTCCGCATTTGCTTTCGATATGTGCCTCTTCCAGTTTCATTTCTTTGGACATTGAATTTATCTAACTTTCTTATTTCAATTGAGCTATATATGATTTCTTGAAATCCTTGTATGCTCTTACTTTTGTTTCCTTTCAAATCTGAATACATTTGTGAAAGATTATGTTTGTATCATATTGACTCGAAAGGCATATGTACATTTCGTTGTTCCGCATGTGCTTCTAATATATGCTAATTTCATTATTCATACTATCCCTTTGTACTCTGGTGCTTGTGGGATAAATGTGAACCTTTGCCAGAAATGGTAAAGGGAGTTATGCTTAGAGCCCGCGATGCTCTGCCGGCCCCCTATAACTTCACTCAGATGTGGGTGGATGGACCATATTATGTTATGATCCCACTTCACCTTCTATGTGTTTGATATGATATCCAAAGCTTTAGCTATGTTTCTATGCATGCTTTGGATAAGAATGAAATGAATGCATCGTCATGTGACATTTGAGCTTCTATTCATATTTTGTTCTTTGATATATTTCAGAAATGTTATAAGTCTTTGTTATACCTTGAAAACTACCATATGTCATCGATATGCTCCTTATGCCAATGATATGCTCCAATTACCTTTCCTCGATTGTATGAACAAAACGTGCTTCGAACGATACGACATTATAATTCTGCATTCAAACAAAACATGCTACTGTTTCATCTTATATATCTGCTTTGTATTTTGATACCTTATTTGTTTAAAACCTGTCCTCTTTGCTATGGATATATTAGTCATTTGCTGAGCTTTATATGCTCACCCTGTTGCTATATAAATTTTTCAAGATAGCTTATCGCTCACTAAAATGTGTAAATTGGGTTGAGGCAATGGAAGACTAGAAGATTTTGGGGCAAATATTTTGTACTTGATAGGTTGATGTTGTATAAGTTCTTTTTGGGTGTAATGAAATCTCAATGACAAATCTAGATTGATGTATCTTGTAAATATTTGAAAAGTACCTCTTACGTTAGGATTTTGGAAATGTTAAGTCTAGACTGTGTACTGATATAAACATGTAGTACATGTTGGTTTTGTGATTGCATTAATTGCCGCGCTTATGGATTTATGATATAGTTATGGTTTAGTTAAGTTGCTTTTAGATTTTAATAATCATCTAGTGACATGATGTATGATTATAAACTGCATAGGTTTTGTGAATTGTGGATTGTAGAGGTGAATGACTTGAATATTTTTCTTAGTGACCTCAAATATGTGATTGGATCTTGGATTGTTTGTTGAATTATAATATTATAAATCTTGAGTTAGGTTCACACCTCCCGAATGAAAATTATATTCGGGGGGGCGTGACAACAGTGCCCCCGCCCCCCCCGCCACACAAGCCGCCGTCGGTAGGGTGGCGATGGTGGCAGTAGTAGGGGAGAGGGAGAAGGGCATTATGGGACAAAAGATAATTTTGTCCCTCGGAATTTTAAAAATTCTAGATTTTATCCTTTTGTCCAAATTATGAAAATACCCCTTAAAAATTTAAAAAATTCCCTACATGTCCTTGATTTCAGAAAATATTAATTTATTAAAATATTTAATTAATTATTATTTTTATTATTATCTAGTAGTCCTACATGATGATGATTTATACATGTGATGTATGATGTATGGACGGATGATCATGGACCGTGTGATGTGTGTACTTGTGATTATTATTATTGGGGCCTACGAGGCTCCATTATATTTTCTGTTTATTATCGGGCCCGCGTGCCTATGATTAAATTGTAATCATACAAGGAGGCATAGTGGGAGCGTGGAAGCGATAGCGGGACCCACGAGACGGACAATCGCGATGCATGGAGATGCGTCGAGATGTTGATAGAACCGACGAGGATAAGATGGATGATCACAGGGCATGGAGATACACTACTGCATACATAGATCTTGATGTAAGTGATTAGGCTCACTGGCTCGAGCTTGATCACATTAGGTTGTAGTCCATGATCATCTAGTGTGATTGCTTATACACCTATTAGATATGTATATATATTTACATGTGATGTAGATATATATTAAATATGTATATATATGACATGTCATATTAGGAGACCAAATCATAGAAACCCCTCGCTCGATAATATTAAGTCGGTAAACGTGAGGTAATTAGATTGATCCACGTGGCCTTCCATTGTTATAGGTAGGGACTGATTCCCGGTGTACGTTGAGTTGGTCGAGTCCCTCGAGGCTCACCTACATCACGATTCGCTATCTTGTCTACGGCATAGAGATGTCACCGGTGACTTGAGGACATGGTGTGCTTGGTCAAGTCCCTCAAGGGTATATCATCGAATCAGACTCATCTTGTAACGATGGTGTTGACTTAACCTAACATCATAGTTGGTCGAGTCCCTCGAGACCATGGTGATTTGGAGGTCGAATAGGATGAGAATCACAAGGAGTTATGATCGGCAAGAGTTGCCTACCTTTCGGGCTTAGTGCGATTAGTCAAGTCCCTCGAGGTTACACTAAGACATTGATTGGATCCTGATCCCCACTAGAAGTCTACCGAAGACTTCTGTTTCATGTTCTGAGGGTGTCGCGTGACTTGCTAGTAAAATAGTGGGAGCATATTAAGATAGAAGTTCATATCTTATTGTTTATTTTTTATAAAATATGCATGTTATTTATTTTTGCTGCATCTTTATTTTCAGAAAATATCGCTTTCAAATCTCTTACGTGGCATACTTGATGTCAACCGACTCACTAGTCCAAATTATATGGATTGGCTTCGCAACTTGAAAATTGTTCTCACGGTGGAGAAAATCGTGTACGTCCTTGATATAGTGATGCTTATGCTTGAGGAAGGAGCAAGCGAGGATGAGATCACTCGCTACGTGAAGTACATTGATAACTCCACTCTTGCTCAGTGTTACATGTTGGGCTCTATGACTCCTGAGTTATAAAGACAACATGAAAAGATGGATGCCAGATCTATACTACTACATGTCCATAAATTGTTTGAGGAATAGGGAAGGACTTAGCGATATGAAATATCCAAGAGCCTCTTCCGAGCTAGGATGACTGAGGGGACACCAATTCAGAACCATGTCCTAAAAATGATTGAGTGGATAGAAAAACTCACAGGTCTAGGAATGGTCCTAGAGGATAACTTGTGTGTGAACATTGTGCTTCAATCCCTACCAGATTCATTTTCACAGTTCATAATGAATTTTAATATGAACAAGCTTGAGGTGACTCTCCCGGAGCTCCTCAATATGTTAAGGGAGGCAAAGAGCACTATCAAGAAAGAGAAGCCAGTTCTCTACACTAGTGAGACCAAAAAGAAAAGAAAAGCAAAAAAATCCCTTAACAAAGGCAAGGGCAAGGGCAAGGGTAGACCAGGTAAAGCAAAGGATACTAAGAAAGATCCGGCAAAAGATAAAGGCCAGTGCTTCCACTGTAGCAAAGATGGGCACTGAAAGAGGAACTACAAAGAGTACCTTGTAGAGAGGGCAAAACAGAAGTTTGGAGAAGCTTCAGGTACATTCATGATCAGTCTCCATTTGTTAGACTCTTATGATAATATAATACATGGGTATTAGATACCGGTAGTGCTTATCATATATGCAATTCGTTATAGATTCTAGCAAAGTCTAGGAGATTAGCGAGAGGCGAGATAGAACTCAAGATGGGCAATAGAGCAAAAGTTACTACAGTAGCTATTGGTGAGGTCACCCAACATCTGCCTGCTTGAGCTATTATTGCATTAGATGCATGTTATTTTGTTCCTTCTATTATCCAAAATATTATCTCCATTTCATGTTTGACAGTTAGTGGATATAAATTAGTTTTTGAGAACAATGGTTGTTCAATATTATTAGATAATGAGATTATCATGAAAGGAACATTGCATAATGGTTTGTTTATGCTAGACACTAATTCCATATATCATGAATATAAGTGTGTCTAAGAGGAAACGAGATGAGGTGAACAATGCATACTTGTGGCATTGTAGGCTAGGTCACATCTATGAGGAAATGATTCAAAAATTACTAAAAGATGGATATATAGATCCATTCGACTATGAATCATATGTAACTTGCGAGCCTTGCTTTCATAGAAAAATGACCAACTCTCCATTTAGTGGAACTGGAGAGAGAGCCACTGAGTTGCTGGAACTCATATATAGTGATGTATGTGGACACATGTCAACTCGTACCATTGGTGGTTACTCCTACTTCATTACCTTTACTGATGATTTCTTAAGGTATAGACATATGTACTTAATGAAGTACAAGTCCGAGGCCTTTGAGGAATTTAGAGAGTATAAGAATGAAGTGGAGAATCAGACTGGAAAGAGTATCAAGACTCTTCGATCAGATCGAGGAGATAAGTACTTTACAGAGTTTACCCAATTCCTCAATGACTATGGGATTTTATCCCAATGGACACCTCTTTATACACCTCCGCTCAATGGTGTGTTTAAAAGGAGGAATTGTATGCTGTTAGATATGGTATGATCCATGATGAGTTTCATTAACCTACCCATCCCATTCTGGGGATATGCCCTAGAGACTATAGCTTACCTTCTGAACAGAGTTCCAATTAAGTCAATAGTGTTTACACCATATAAGATATGAAAGGGAAAAAAACCCAATCTTAAGGTCATTAAGATTTGGGGCTATCCTGTCCACGTTAAAAGATACAACACTGATAAGTTGGAATCAAGGATGGCGTGGTGCAAGTTCATGGGATACCCCAAGGAAACTTATATGTATTATTTCTATCATCTCGAGGACCAAAATGTCTTTGTAGCTAAGAAAGCGATGTTCCTTGAGAAGGAACACATTCTTGGCAGAGATAGTGGGAGCATAATAGAGTTGAGTGAGGTTAGAGAACCTAGCTCAAGCACCACTCTACAGCCCGAGTCTATTCAGGTACCTAATACACAAGTTTTAACTTTACGTAGGTCTGGCCGAGTATCCCATCCTCCTGAGAGATATGTGAGACATATTATAGGAGAGGATGTTGAGGACATTAAACGTCAGACCTATGAGGAGGCTATTATGAGTATAGTCCCCGGGAAGTGGCAAGAAGCCATGAATTTTGAGATGGATTCTATGTACTCCAAAAAGGTTTGAAACCTAGTTGATACGCCCAAAGGTATTGTACCTATCGGTTACAAGTGAATATTTAAGAAAAAGATCGGAGTAGATAGAAAGGTAGAGACCTATAAAGTAAAGCTAGTGGCTAGAGGATATCGTCAAAGGTAAGGTGTTAACTATGATAAAACGTTCTCACCCATAGCAATGCTAAAATCCATCCGAATTCTATTGGCTATTATAGCACACTATGATTATGAAATCTGACAGATGGATGTGAAAACTGCATTCCTCAATGGAAACCTCGAGGAGGTGTGTATGATACAACCCAAGGGATTCGTATCCAAAGACTGCCCGGATAAGGTGTGCAGGTTGCTTAGATCCATTTATGGACTAAAGCAAGCTTCTCGAAGTGGGAACATAAGATTTGATGAGGCAATCAGATCTTATGACTTCTTTAAGAACGAAGATGAGTCTTGTGTGTACAGGAAGGTAAGTGAGAGCGCTATCACATTTTTGATGTTATATGTGGATGACATCTTGATCATTGGGAATGATGTAGGAATGCTATCCACAGTAAAGTTTTGGTTATCTAGACACTTCTCCATGAAAGACTTAAGGGAAGCATCCTATATCTTGGGGATTCGGATTTATAGAGATAGATCCCAGTGGATGCTTAGCTTGTCCCAATCTAGGTACATAGAAACCATTGTCAAAATGTTTGGCATGAAAAATTCCAAAAGAGGTCTCATACTGATGAGACATAAGACTCCTGAAGAAAGGGTGAACATGGATAGGATACCCTATGCTTCAACGATAGGGTCTATCATATATGCCATGTTATGTATTAAGCTTGATACAATGCATGCTCTGAGTGTCATGAACAGGTATCAAGCGGATGCATGCTTAAAGCATTGGAGAATAAGTTCACTGGTTGATCCGCTTATGAAATATTGGATGGTTGATGATACCTTATTGTCAGATAGCGATTCCAAAGTCCTAGTGGTGTATATGGTCCTTAAACTTGAGACACCAAATATGTCTTGTATAATTGCTCCATTCTTTGATACCAGACTTATAGGTTTGGATGTCCAAGATCTAGTACAGTCGGTCATCGGAAGTGGTAGTCAACCTTACGAGGGCTATTGAGTGTCAATAGAGGATCATCCACTCTCGGTATCATGAGAGAAATATCTCATGTATTCTTACTCAGATAAATCCCTGGTCAGGGTCATTCAGATTGAGAGAGAAAGAGTTCTCCAAGAGAATCCGATTAGAGTAAGACTCGAGTAGAAACCATATAGGTTTGACAACACCATGCCCGGTATACGGCCTCTCGGATATTAGATAGATGAGGGACTATAGGTATATGGTAACTAAGGATAGACAGGTCCAATGGATTGGATTCCCCTGTATCATTTGGGGACTACGGCGTAGTAGCCTAGTACTTCCACAATCGATGAGTCAAGTGAATTATTATGGAGATAATAATTCACTGAGCTAGAAGGAGTTCTGATAGGTATGACTCACAATCATCTCAATATTGGGCCTGGAGAGCCATACAAATATGGTAGGTGTTGCGATGAGTAGAAGTTCAAATATGAGATATCCGACGGAGCCCATATCTTATTGGATATCCAATAAGCTCCTGAATTATTGGATCTCATGGACGAGATCTAATAAAAGCCTATGAGAGATATTGGATAGAGATCTACTAATTTAAGAGGCTTGGGTAGTTAGGTAAAGATTCAATACCCACTAGTGGAGGATCCATTAGGGTTAAGTTGACATGGGACCTTTATAAATAAATAGGAGGGATTCAGTGGTTCATAGGTTAGAGCATTTGCTTGCCTCTCCTATTCTCCTCCCCCCTCTCCACCTCGAAGCAGGCCTAGAGTTTTGAGGAGCATCATCGCAGCCTTGTTGTGTGGATCACTGCTAGAGAGGAGGGTGCTTGACCTCCTTCACCCTCTCCTAGAGATCTGCAAGGATTCAAGGATATACGATCTCCCTAGGTAATATAATCTACTCTATACGTAGTTTTAAGTTTCGCGGATTTTTCGCACCAATCTTCGTACAACGACAAACAAATCTTTGGGAAATTGGGGATTTTATTTTCTGTTCTTCTGTTACGCATGTGATGTCACCCCCAAGATTTCCCAACAACATGCCGATTAGGCAAAAGGCCACAAAATAGGATGATATGCCGAAGGATCAGACGAAGCGTCGGATGAATTAATGACATGCCGGACAATATGGGATTCGCTTGTAATCGTTTATGCCTAGATCAAGTTATTTTAGGTCTAATTGAGTTAGCATTGGGGTGAAACAATGCCAACTCAATTAGGGATCAATTGGTCCTAAATTGGGAGTGATTTGGGCTTATTATGAGGCTCATTCAATAACCCAAATGTTGGGCCAAGCAATGACACCACGAGAACAGGCGGTAGAACCACTTGTGAGTTGGAAAACTCAAAAAACTCGGTCTTCGAGGTTGTTAGGCGGTGGTACCGCCATACTGGGTGGTGGTATTGCTTAGTGTCAGTCTGCAGGCGATGGTACCGCCCGTACTCGAAAGACCCAGAAGTCTAAATTTTTGGCTCAATTTTTGAAACCATTTGGGGCTTATAAATACCTAACTTTGCCAGCAAGAAAGGAGCAAGAATTCTAAATAAAAAAAAACTAAGTAAATTCTACCTAAACATTGAGTTCACTCCTCCTAGTGCTTAGAGTTAGTTCTAAGGGAGGTATGTGAGGGTATACTTATAAAAGAGTGACTTGTAAAGTTTATCTCCTAAACCTATGAAAAGGAGAAAGTGTTGTAAGAGGGTAATTGGTCTTCACCCATTGAATAAAGGCCGATAGTGGATGTCGATAGCCTCAATGGAGGAGAAATCAGGAGTGGATGTAGGTCACGATGACCAAACTACTATAAAATCTGGTTTGCATTTCTTTTAAGGTCGTTACTTACATTGCAAACTACTTTACTTACTACGCTTTTGTACGCTTTCAATTTCAAGCTATCTTTCTGAAATCGACTTTAATCGAACGAAAGATTTTCAAAACCGATGATTTTATCCACTGCACTAATTCAAACCCTCCCCCTCTCTCTTAGTGTTGACTTGTTCCTAACATAAAATACTCATGATATTATAATGATGCATACAATGAGAAGTTATGATGATCATACATTGTAGGATGTAATATACTTTGATATTTTGATACCATGATAATTTGAAATATTTATGATTTGGAATGATGCATGCAATACTCATGATTTTATGATGCGTGGAATGATGTGAAAGTCAAGGGTGATCATTTTATGAAATTCAAACTTTCATTCAATATGACATATTGATATTGATAGGGGGAGTTTAGTTTAAACTCTATTATTAATTGGTTGTCATCATCAAAAAAGGAGAGATTGTTGAATCTCGAATTTTGATGATGAAATCAATTGATAAAATTAAGATCTAATGTGTGTTTTGAGTAACGTAGGACTAATTTCGATCATAGAAATGTAATTTGATTAAAGTAGGAAAAATCGGATGTTGGACCGGAGTGAACATGTTAGAAGATTGGACGTCAAGTTGGAGGATCGATTGATGTGCCAATAGAAGGTCTTCGTGCCATGAGTTCGGGCATCGGGTCGAAGGATCGGACATTGTGCCAAGGAGATCGGATGTTGCGGAAGGTCAACATGCCGATTGGGCAATACGCCGAAGGAGAGGATAATGTGCTGAAGGATCGGATGAAGCTTTGGATAAACCAATGACATGTCGGACAACAAAGGATCCATACTTTATAATAATTTGCCTAGATCGAAGTAGTTTAAAAAGCTAATTGTGTTAGTTTCAGTGTAACCATACCAACTTAAATAGGGGCCAACTACACTTGAGTTGGAGCAGTTTTAGGCCAAGTTGAAGGCCCATTCAGTGACCCTTAGCTAGCGATGACATCGTTTGAGGCTCGGACTCCTAAGCTGTCTAGCCGGTGGTACCACCCAAACTGGCGGTGGTACCGTTAGAGCCCAGTCTCCGAGGCCCTATCAAATAATTGTATTGTTAGACTGGGCAGTGGTACCACTTAGTGTTAGTGTCAGACTAGCCGATGGTACCGCCCAATGTTAGACTGACAGGTGATGGTACTGCTAGTTATCAGTCTAGTAGGCAATGGCACCGCCCAATATTGGAGGTGGTATCATTAGTACCCCAAAAACCTAAGATGAGATCGTTTTAACTCCAAATTTGAATCCATTCAGTGCCTACAAATACCCCAATATTTTCTACTTGATTAAGCAAGAAAAGAGAACAAAAAGTTGGGGTTTATAGTGTGAAAACTCTATGAGAAAGTTGAGTCCCTCTTTCTTGAGCTTAGAGATTGTTTTAAGGGAGGTGTGTGAGGTGTTAGGATCAATACAACACTAAGAGGGGGGTGAATTAGTGTAGCAATAAAAATTATAGTTGTGATTCAAAATCTTTCTGAGTTGATAAAAATGTAATAAAGAAATCATATCGAGAAGATGTCAACTTGAAGTAAATGGACAATATAGAGTACAGCCAAGTAAGCAATAAAAGTAAGCAGCTAAGGAAAAGAGCACACCGGATTTATAGTAGTTCGGTCATCATGACCTACATCCACTCCCAATCTTCCTCCGTGAAGCCCATCGGTATCTACTATTGGTCTCCCTTCAATGAACGAAGACCAACTACCCTCTTGTAATACTTTCTCCTTTTCACAGGTTTAGGAGATAACCTTTACATATCACTCTTTTACAAGTAGTCCCTCATACACCTACTTTAGGACTAACTCTAAGCACTAGGAGGATGGAACTCAAAGTTTTGACAGAGTTTAATTAGTCTTTTTCTCAAGAATTCTTGCTCCTTTCTTACTGCCCAAGTGGGGTATTTATAGGCGCCAAATGGTTTTAAAAATAGAGCCAAAAATTTAAATTTTTTGGTCTTTCGGGTATGGGCGGTACCACCACCTGCAATGGGCGGTACCAACACCTACAAACTGACACTGAGTGGTACCATTACCCACTCTAGCGGTACCACCGGTTGACAGCCTTGAAGACTGGGTTTTTTTAGTTTTCTAACTCACAAACGGTTCCACCGCTTGTTCTGATGGTGCCACCGCTTGACCCAACTTTTGGGTCACTGAATGAGCCTCCCAATAAGCCCATATAAGTCCCAATTAAGGCTCAATTGGCCCCTAATTGAGTTAGCATGATTACACCAAAAACTAACTCAATTAGCCCCCTAAACTACTTCAATCTTAGATAAATTATTATAAGCAAGAATACTAAGTTGTCCGGCATGTTATTGATTCATCTAATGCTTCGTTCGAACCTTCCGTGCATCATCTTCTCTTGTGGCATATTGCTCAATCGACATGCTGACCTCCGTAACACCCAATCTCCTTGGCACAATGTCCAATCCTTCGGCCCGATGCCTGAACTCACGGCATGAAGCCTTCTGCCGACACGTCGTCTATTCCTCTAGTTTGATGTCCAATCTTTTGACATGTTTAATTCCGGCCCAACTTCTTATTCTTTCTACTTTAATCAATTTGTCACTCCTGATCGAAGCTAGTCTTGTGTCACTCAAAATGTAGATTAGATCATAATATTATCTATTAGTTTCATCATCAAAATCTGAGATTCAACAATCTCCTTTTTTATGATGACAATCAATTGATGACGGAGTTAAACTTAACTCTCCCTATTAATATATCATATTGATAGAACCTTTAAATTTAAAAAATTATGCAATGTTTCAAAATATAAAAATACATCATATCACACATAATTATCATTATAACTTATACATCATCACCATATCTTCCCTCCATTTGTCATCAAAATAAAGAAGAAGTGAAACTAGCAATTTTTGAGACATAATTTTAAATCATTGCATAATTTCAAGTCTTTGAAACATCGTTGCATATATTAACACTTTAGAGATATGAAAGTTAGTAATATTTGCTTCTACTTGAAATGTGCAAACTAGTAATTTTTTTTTAAGATGTGCACACTAGTAATTCTTCCTCCCCCTTTGTCATTGGAAAAAAGAAGAAGTGCAACTAGTAAGTTTTTAAATATGCAAGCTAGTAAAATAGCAAGTTTTGAACATGCAAACTAACAAGTTGGCAAGTGTTACTTCTCTTTAAAGTATGAAGGCTAGCAAGTTTTTTAGAATGTGAAGTTAAGTAAAATTTTTGCTTCTCTTGAGATAGCAATTTGCTTCTCTTTATGATGTGTAAGCTAGCAACTTTTGCTTTTTTTTTCTACGATGCGCAAGTTAGCAATTTTTGCTTGTTTTACGATTAGAAAGACTTTCTCTCTCTTTATTATTATTAAAAGGAAGGGAAGAATACAATAGTACAATTTATCTCTTTTTACATCAATGATTCAATCATATGAGATATACAAATCATAAAAAAAAATGAGAATTGTACATAATAAAATTTGAGTCATAAACATTAAAAAGTCTAGATATATATATATCATTGGTTTATTTGGATAAATCTTTCCTTAGTAAATACTAAGAAGGATCATAGGAGAATAATTAATGAAAAATCTTGATTCATATAATATAAATTTCAATCCATAAGTATCAAGTGAAAGAATCAAAATTTGTTTAGATAATTCTATCTTTAGTAAAAAGAGAGAATTATGTGAGAACAAATATGAGATCTTAATTCACACAAAAGAAATATCAAGTATCAAGTATCGAGAAATCAAGAATTTAATATACACAAGTTTAAGATTCAAGCTAGCACTTAATCATGTGTTTAAATTGACTAAAGCTCTATATGGATTGAAGCAAGCCCCAAGGGCTTGGCATGAGAGACTTAACTCATTTCTTATCCAAAATAATTTCTCTAAAGGCAAGGTCGATACTACATTGTTTATTAAAAAATTTAAAAATAATTTTCTTGTTATTCAAATTTACGTTGATGATATTATTTTTAGTTCTACAAATGAATCTCTATGTGAATTGTTTGTCAAGAGTATAAGCCAAGATTTTGAAATGAGCTTAATGGGTGAACTAACTTTCTTTTTATGCTTACAAATCAAACAACTTAGTAATAGTATTTTTCTTAGTCAAACAAAATATGCATTAAACTTACTAAAACGGTTTAATATAGATAATTTAAAGGCAATCAATACTCCTATGAGTACCTCCACTAAGTTAAACATTGACGAAAGTGGAGAAAGTTTTGATCAAAAAACTTATAGGGGTATCATAGGTAGTTTACTATACCTCACCGCAATTAGTCCGGACATCATGTTAGCGTAGGACTTTGTGCTAGGTTTCAATCTAATCCTAAGCTATCTCATCTTAAAGCAATTAAAAGAATTCTTAGATATCTAAAAGGAACCACTAATATAGGATTATGGTATCCAAAATCTAATAACTTTGAATTAATTGCTTATGCTGATACGAATTTTGCTGGATATAGATTAGATAGAAAAAGCACATTCAGAACATGTCAACTCTTAGGTCATATACTTATCTCTTGGTCTTCCAAGAAATAAAACTCGATTGCACTATCTACGACTAAAGCTGAATACATAGCAGCTAGTGCAAGTAGTGCACAAGTCGTATGGATAAAAAATACATTAGAAGATTATAGAATTTATCTTAAGAACATTCCCATAAAATGTGATAATATAAGTACAATATGTTTAATGAAAAATCATATTCAATACTCTAGAACTAAATATATTGACATTAGGCATTACTTTATATGAGATCATACTAATAATCATAATGTAATCTTAGAATTCATTGATACGAAATATCAATTGGCCGATATCTTTACAAAACCTTTAAATGAAGAATAATTTGAATTCATTATAAGGGAGTCAGAGATGTTAAATTGTCCGAATGCATGAGTTTGTTATATTTCTTTTTCGGACTATCTTTCTCTTAATGTATTTCATAAATGAAGCTTTCATGAATTTATTTCATTTTTATCTTTCTTGATATCAAGTTTACTTTATATCCTTACTCCATCATTTAATGATTTTTGATACACTTAGTCCCTTCACTCATGGAATTCATTGATAAATGCATCTCTCACGGATTTCACTCTTGTGAATTTTTAACAGATTTGATTTATGATGTTTTATTCATGAATTTTTAATCCTTCATTTGATGCTTCTTCCTTACTCTTCTCATGAAAGAAAAATTTTATGAATTTTTAGTGTGTGATGATCACTTCCTTACTCTTCCTTACTCATCTTTATCCAAAGCACAAAATAAAAATTTTCTTCTCCAAATCATTTCAGTCATTCATGAGTTTAGAAAATTTTTGAAAGCCAAATTTAACAACATTCCATAAATTGAAATCCATAGAAAGCAAGAAAACTCTCATTCCAGTTTTCCAATGTGTAGTCCGTCCCATTGAACATAGGAGGATGAATGATAAAGTGACTCTCTTGAAAGCCAAAAAAAATATTTATCTTGGGTGTTAAGCCAAATGAGCAAAATGTGGCTCTGATACCAACTGTTATGATCAATATGACACTAAGAAGGGGGGGTGAATTAGTCCAGAGATAAAAATTATGGTTGCAATTCAAAATCTTTCCAAGTTGATAAAAACGTAATAAAGAAATCATATCGAGAAGATGTGGACTTAAAGTAAATGAACAATGTAGAGTGCAACCAAGTAAGCAATAAAAGTAAGTAGCAAAGGAAAAGAGCATACCCTATTTATAGTGGTTTGATCGTCATGACCTTCATCCACTCTCGATCTTCCTTTATTGAGGCCATCGACGTCCACTATTGGTCTTCATTCAATGGGCAAAGACCAACTACCCTCTTACAACACTTTTTCTTTTTCACAGGTTTAGGAGATAACTTTTATATGTCACTCTTTTACAAGTAGTCCCTCACACACCTCCCTTAGGACTAACTCTAAACACTAGGGGAAGGAAACTCAAAGTTTTGCCAGAGTTTACTCAAGAATTCTTGCTCATTTCTTGCTGTCCAAGTGGGATATTTATAGGCCCTAAATGGTTTAAAAAATGGAGCTAAAAATTTGAATTCTGGGGTCTTCCAAGTATGGGCGGTACCACTGCCTGCATTAGACAGTACCACCTCCTGCACTGGATGGTACCACCACCCAATCTGGCGGTACCACTACTTGACACATTGTCACTGGGTGATACCACCGCCTAACAGCCTCGAAGACTGAGTTTTTTTAGTTTTCCAACTCACAAGAGGTTCCACTACTTGTTCTAGCGATGCCACCGCTTGTTCTGGTGGTGCCACCGCTTGACCCAACTTTTGAGTCATTGAATGGGCCTCCCAATGAGCCCAAATCAATCCTAATTGAGTTACCATAGTTACCCCAAAAGCTAACTTAATTAGCCTCTAAACTACTTCGATCTTAGATAAATTATTATAAGCATAAATACTAAGTTGTCCAGCATGTCATTGATTCATCCGACGCTTCGTCCGAACCTTCCATATATCATCTTCTCTTATGACATATTGCTCAATCAGCATATTGACCTCCGCAACACCCAATCTCCTTAGCGCAATATCCAATCCTTTGGCCCGATGCTCGAACACATGGCACGAAGCCTTCTGTCGCCACGTTGACCATTCCTTTGATCTAACATCCAATCTTTTGACATGTTCAATTCTGGACCAACTTCTTATTCTTCCTAATTTAATCAATTTGCCTCTGTTGATCGAAGCTAGTCCTACATTACTCAAAACACAGATTAGATCATAACATTATCAATTGATTTTATCATCAAAATTCGAGATTCAACATGAGGGATACCTTGTAAAGGAGGGGTGTAAAAGTTCTCTCCTGAGCTTGTCAAAAGGAGAAAGAGTTGTAAGGGAATAGTTGATCTTCGCTCAATTGAAAGAAGATCGGTAGTGAATGCTAGTGGCCTTAACGGAAGAGGAATCGAGAGTGGACATAGGTTATAATGATCGAACCATTATAAAATCAATTTGTATTTTTGTTTACACTTTTCATTCATATTGCTTACTGATTTACTTGCTCATTACCTTTATGCATTTTACAAGTTAAACATCTTTCCGATACGGGTTTGATCGAATGAGATTTTTTCGAATCGATGTAATTTTATGAAAGCACTAATTCACCCGCTAAGCTTGTCAAAAGGAGAAAAAGTTATAAGAGGGTAGTTGATCTTTGCTCCATTGAAAGAAGATCAGTAATGAATGCCAGTGGTCTCAACGGAAGAGGAATCGGGAGTGAACATAGTTTATGAAGCTTTCAGTATATTGTATTCTCTTTTGGCATGTCATTCGATCTTTTGGCACTTCATCCGAATCTCCAGTATATCACCCTTTCTTTCTATATATCGCTCATTCTATCGGCATGTTGACTTTTCCATAACATCTAATTTTTAGCATAATGTTTGATTCTTCTAGCACATGCCTAAATCTATATCATGAAGTCTGATCTTTAGCATATCGACCAATCCTTCATCTGGACGTCCAATTTTTGATATGACAATTTATTGGCGCAACGTCCTGCTCTCTTGCTCGATAGTTGGTTCTTTGATGGTCCAAGTTTGTGATCAAAGTATTTTGCTATGTTACTTATCTCAAAATCATATTAGTTCAGTAAACTCAATAATTGATTTCATCATTAAAATTTATGATTCAATAATCTTTCTTTTTTTTTATGATGATAACTAATTGATTATAAAGTTTTAATAAGACTCCTCTATCTATATGTCATTTTAAAAGTTATGATAAACCTGGACTTAAGTAATCACATATCGTCTTCAATGCTTATATTGATTTTAAGTTGAAAGATATTTGATCCTGTCCATATTATGATTCAATCATTCAAGCCCAAAAATTAATGTTTAATCAAGTTACAAATTTCAAGTTATAATCATAATCATTTCAAGTTTCAAATTTCAACTATTATCAATATGTAATGTAAATCAAAAGATAACTATAAGTTAATCATTTGCATAAATCAAACATGAGTTATATAATAACAAAAAAATTATAAGTAAGACATCATAATTCTCCCTATGATGACTTCTCCCCCTTTGTCACAAATAAAAACTCTGAGTTACTACTTCTCCCCCTTTTATCATTAATAAAAAGAAGGGAGTGATATCATAGTATTACGATATTATTTCTCTCCTTTTGTATCAATATTCTAATTATGTAAAAATAAAACTTTAATATCATGGTATATGAAAGATCTCAATATTATATTATCAAAGATAAGTTCAAGTTATAAACACTTAGATCAATTAATAATGGGGTCTTAACAAAAATCCTTCTATTTATATGATATCTTAAATATATGATAAACTCGAATTCAAAATAATACTCTTTCAATAGTAGTCTTGAATTCAAGTTAAAACAAATTTGATCTTGTAAATATTATCATTGCGAGCCCAAATAATCACTTAAGTTTCAAATTTCAAAGAATAATTAACAAATGTTAGGCATGAGTTATTACTAATAAAAAGTTATAAAAGTAACATAATTCTCCTTATTCAATACATAGGCTAGGCATGAATCACTACTTCTCCCCCTTGGTCATCAATAAAAAGAAAAAAGAAACTTCTTCTCCCCCTTTGGTCATCAAAACTATAATTTACTTATTTCCCCCCTTTATCATCAACAAAATGGAGTATACAAGTCATGAACATAAAAGAGTCATACAAAATAAATCTCAAGTGTTGAATATCAAAAGATCATGATTCATTTGGATAAACTCTCTCCTTAATCATTACCAAAAAGAAAGAACTATAGAAGAACAAATAGTAAAAGGTCTTGTTGCATATAAAATAAATCTCAAGTTGTAAAAACCAAAAAGTCAAGTGAAAAATCATGATTGATTTGGATAAATCTCCCCTTTAATCATTAGTAAAAATAAAAAATCATATAAGAATAAATAGCAAAAGGTCTTTAATCATGCATTTGAAAGATTCAATATGTCTAGTTCTCTTCTAATAAAATCAAATTGTTCCACACTTAAAAATGTCTACTAACTAATGTTTAGTATCAATGAAATTTAAAAATATATCATGATTACTAACATAATATCTAATAAAATGATATTTAATGTCAATGTACTTAGTCCCAAAGTGTTGAATAGAATTCTTTATCAAACAAATTACACTAGTATTATCACATTTTATATGAATATTTTTCAAGCATAGTCCATCATCTTCTAAAGTGTTCTTTATCCAAATTACTTACACATAGCATGGACCTATCATAATATATTTGATTTTAGCTGTAGATATTTTGATAGAGTTTTGCTTCTTGGATGACCAAGAAACAAGTGCATGACCTAGGAATTGACAAGTTCGAAAGGTATATTTTCTATCTATTCTACATCCTACAAAGTTAGCATTAGAATAAGCAATCAAATCAAAGTTATTAGATTTGAGATACCATAATCCCATATTAGGCATTCCTTTTAAGTATCTAATTTTTTTTTACTATTTTATAGTGAGATTACTTAGGATTAAATTAAAATCTTACACAAAGTTCAACATTAAATATTATATCAGTTCTAGTTAGAGTAAGGTAAACTACCTATGATACCTCTATACATTTTTTTATCAAAGTATTCTCCTTCATTATCCAAGTCTATTTTAGTAGAAATACTCTTTAGAAATGCTCATTAGTGTTTTGATGGCCTTAATATTATTTATATAAAATTATTTTAATAGATCAAGAGTATACTTGGTTTGACTAATAAAAATCTTATTATTTAGTTAGTTAATTTGTAATCCTAGAAAAAATATCAATTCACCCATTAAACTCATTTCAAATTGTTAGCTTATATTCTTATCAAAAGATTCACATAAAGATTCATTAGTAGAATAAAAAATTATATTATCAACATAAATTTGAATAATACAAAAAATTATTATTAAAATATTTAATAAATAATATAATATCAAACTTATTTTTTTAAATTTATTTTGAATAAGAAAATAACTAAGTCTCTCATACTAAGCTCTAGGGTTTGTTTCAACCCATAAAGAGCCTTAGATAATTTATAAACATGATTTGAAAAAAGATCATTTTTAAATCCTAATTATTATTCAACATAAACTTCTTCAGAAATAAAATCATTAAGAAAATTATTTTTAATATTTATTTGAAATTATTTAATTTTTTTAAAACATACATATGCAAAAAGTATCCTTTTGGTTTCTAGTCTAACCAAAGGAGCGAAGGCTTCTTCATAGTCTCTATTCTCTTCTTGGTTGAATTATTTAGCCATGAGCCTTGTTTCGAACTATGACACCTTGTTCATCTTACTTATTCCTAGAGACCTATCTAGTACTAATTATAAGACCTCTCATGACCTATCTAGTACCATTTAGGTTTAGGAATAAATATTTAAACTTTTTTCTTTCAAATTGATTTAGCTCTTAATGTATTGTCAAGACATATGAGTCATCTTTAAGAGCATCATCAATGCATTTATGCTTAATTTGAGATAAAAAAAGTATTTACATAAATATTTTTTAACGAATTTGAATACCTTTTGATACATCTCCAATAATTAGTTCCCTCCATTATAACTACTTTATAAATATAAATTTATATATATTTCTCTTTATGTTCACATTATTTATCTCATAAAATAATTATGGTTGATCATCTTGAAATAAAACCACGTTGACTTTTAGAAAAAAAGCTCATCTCAAATTCTATTATTTGTTCCATCTCCATTTTTAAATAATTCCTAGTGTTTTATAGTTATAACAAATTTAAATATATTTCCTATATTTATAAATCAGTAACAAATACTTTTCCTCCATCTATTAGACTTATTTGTGGTTCTTAAGATTTACTTAAACTGGTCGAGGATGTCAGCAGATGCCACGCTGCTAAGTATTTCTATCCTCCTTAAAGTTTTATTTAAAATAACTTCTTAACTTTGAACCTACTATCATTTCCTATCCATGTAGCTAATAATTAATCCCTTCATATTTCAATAAGTTCTATATCATTAGGAAACATCTTTTATATTTATCTATCGTGCATCCAATGTCATTAAAATCTCTTTCCTAACTTCATCATTAAATACTCTTTTCCTTTTCCTTGTTATCCAAGTTATCATAATCATTATTAGAACCCTTAAATTTTGTCAGTTGACAACTTTTTGGTTGTAATATGTTTTTTTTTTTTTGTCTTTACAATTTAAACATCCTCTTTCTATTTTGTATTTTTATACATTTATGGTACTCCCATCTACTCTGTCGGGAAACAACATTGCCATTTTCTTTACTCTTTCAAGAATTTATTTGTCATATTTCTTATTTTAGTGACAATCAATTTAGATACCTTTATCATATTTTTTTATTAGGGTGAATTGATTTTTTTTAGGATTACAAATTAACTAATTATTAAATTCAGAATCATCATCAAAATTATCTTTTTTAGCTTCAAAAGATTCATTAAAAATAATATAAATAGATTCTTCAATAACTAAGAATCTCTTATTAAAAACTCGATAAGCATTAGAAATAGAAGAATATCCAAGAAAAATATCTTCATCAGATTTTACATCAAATTTTTCTAAAATATTTTTATTATTTAAAATAAAATATTTATAACTAAAAATTTTGAAATACAAGATGTTGGGTCTTTTAATGTTCCACGATTCATAACGAGTTTTAGATATATAAGGTCCTATAAGAATCTTGTTCATAATATAGCATATCGTGTTAATGGTTTTGGTCTAAAAGTATTTTGGTAGACTATGTTTGTTAAGTATAGTCCTTGTCATCTCTTATAATCTCCTATTTTTTCTTTCAATAACTTTATTTTATTATGAATTTCTTAGAACGAAGAAATTATGGTCATATCCATTCAAATCATAAAATTCTTAAAAATTATGATTTTTAAATTCACCAACATGATCACTATGAATAGAAAAAAAATTATAAAATCTTTTTTTATTTAAAACTTATTTATAAATTTAATAAAATATTTAAAATAATTATTTTTATGTGCCAACAAATTTATCTAAATATGTCTACTATAATCATTAAAAATCACAAAAGGCTACATTGTACACTTGTAATATCAATATATCCAAATAAATCTATGTGAATTAGCTATAATAGTCTAGATATACTTACTTAATTTCTAAGTTTGAAGCTACTCCTTATACATTTTCCTACTTAGCTTGCATCATAAATTTTATCTTTAACAAGTTTAATTTTATGCATTCTTTTTATAAATTCTTTCATTCTAATATGTGAAATTAATTTTATATTAGCATGTCCTAGTCTCTTACGTCAAAGTCATATATTATTATTCAAAATTGAAAAATAAGTAGAATCATAAAAATCATCAAGATCAATAGTATAAACATTATCACTTCTTAAATCTATCATAGATTTATTTTTATTTAGTATTTCCATGATGCAAGCATAAGATACAAATTTAATATTATTTATCATAAGCTTTATATGTTTAATAGGTCACTAAAGATGAAAGTTCTTTAAATCTTTAACTTATTGAATTGTTATTACCTTTGTATCCTAGCTTTTAAAAAGATATTTTAAAGTATTACTTACCAAATGATTAGTATATTTTTTCTAAGAGCTTTTAATCTATTAATAATATCCATAAAATGGATGTATATTCACTAATAGATTCGTTTGACTTTATTTTGAATAATTCATAACTATGAATAAGAAGATTAATTTTAGATTTCTTTACTCTATTGGTTCTTTCATATGTGACTTCAATAATATATCATATATGGTGTCAAAAGTAGAAACTCAATTAAATTAAATTTTATTTAAAATATAAAATAAAGCATTAATAACTTTAACATTTAGATAGAACTTTTTTTTTCAAAATCATTTCATTCATCCATCGATTTAGAAAATTTTTAAAATCTAAACTCAATAATATTTTAATAAATAAAAATATATAAAAAGTAAAAACAAATATTTATATTTTCTAATATATGTAATCTATCCTATTGAACATAGGAGGATGTGTGACAGGATGCCCCTTGATTGCTTGAAAATATTATTTATTCTTTCTTAAGTATTAATCCAAATGATCTCACTCTAATATCAATTGTTAGGATCTTAATGGCACTAAAAGAGAGGAGGGGGGGGTGAATTAATGATATAGTAAATTTTAACTAACTTTAAAGTTTAATAAAAAAATTTGTATTGAAAACATAAATAACTGAGTAAGGGTTGTGAGTAAAGTAAATGATAATAAGTAAGCAATCATAAATAAAAGTTACAAGCAATAAAAGGAATGTAAATTGATTTATAGTGGCTCGGTTTTCCCAATATCAACTTTCACTATCAATCTTCTTTCTAACGAGCAAAGATCAATTATTCTTGTTATAACTTTTTTTTTTTATAAGCTTAGTAGAGAACCTCTACACTCACATTTTTATAATACTATCATTATAAAATTTAAATTTTGGACTCTAGCAATACTATCATTATAAAATTTAAATTTTAAATGGTACTATCATTACCCTAAGTAGTACTACTGTTGCCATAGGTGGTACTACCATCGAAAAAGCCTAACAAGCACAAACAGTGCTTGTCAATTGGCTCAAGCAGTACTACCGCTTGGGCCTAATGGTACTATTGCCCAAGCCTACTTTAGGCTACTAGTTTGTCCTTCTAACAAGCTCAATTTGACCTAATTTTAAGCTCAATAGTTTTTCTATTAAGTTAATAATGTTTCGATCCAATATCAACTCAAATTATCTTAAAATGACCTCAATCAAGACTTTAATAAATCAACTACTGACAAATTTATGAAGCTTTTGGCATGTTGTATGCTCTTCTAGCATCTCATTCGATTTTTTGGCACTTCTTCCGAACCTCCAGCATATCACCCTTTTCTTCAGCATATCATCTATTCCACCAACATATTAACTTGTTCATGATATCCAATCTTCTAGCGTAATATCTGATTCTTCTGGTATGATGCCCTAACCTATAGTAAGATATCTGATCTTTGGCATGTCGACTAATCCTTTAGTTTAACATCCAATTTTTGATATAATAATTTCTCGGTACAATATTTGACTCTCTTACTCTAAATTTGGCTCTTCGGTGGTCTATGTCAATGATTAAAGTATTTCCTATGTCACTTATCTCAAAAACATAATAGTCTAATATACTTATTAATTGATTTTATTATCAAAATTTGGGATTCAATATATTTCTCATGTTAGATTAGATTTTTGGCTAGGACAATTATCAACTTATTATCAACATAAATCTTTATTGACTTCTCTTGTGGTATATAAAGTTCTTAGAGGAGTCTTCTTAGCTAAACTACATGACAAATATAAAAAGATGTTATTATATATTCTGCTTCATAACTTAATAAAACAACGGCGTATTATTTTTCAGAAGATCATGTGAATGCAATGCCTTCAAGATAAAATATAAAAATGATTATGCTTTTGTGATCATTGTAACTTTTAACCCAATTACTATCATTATATCCAATGGGCTCCAAACTTTTAGATGATAAATAGAATATCCCACGGTCAATTTTTTCTTTAATATATCATAAAATTTTTTGATAACCTTTAAATGAGATGTCTTAAGAGTTTTCACATATCTACTTATTGAGCCAACTTTAAATAGTATATCAAGTCAAGTGTATATCAAATATCTTAAGCATCAAATAAAACATTTGTAATAAACTTAATTGAATGGTTTACTTTTTCCTTCATTAGTAAGCATGGTATCACAATAGGTGTATTAACTAATTAGTAATCATCCATGAAAAATATCTTTAATATCTTTTTTCTATAGTTTACTTGTGAAATAAACATTCTTTGTTGCTATGTTTGATCTCAAAGCCTAAGAAGTAAGTCATAAGGTTTAAGTCCATCATTTCAAACTCCTACATGGAGTGCTAGAATTATTTAATCATAGAAGAATTGTTACATTAGCATATAGCCATATAAATAAGATATCTCCATGGCTATGAATTTCACGTATTGAGCATGTTCGTAAGGGTACTTAGTAAAACCTCTTCGGGTAAAGTGTTTGCTAATTTAAGAATTTGATAATATTGGTGTTTGTTTAAGCTCTTAAAGAGCTTTTTTTCAATTTGTATATCTTGTCTTGGAGATCTATTGAAAAATACCAACTTGACATTCTATCTTATTTGAGTAGCTAAAGAGATTAGTAATCCTATTATCTCCATTTGAACTACTAGTGCAAATAACTCTTTATAGTCGATCTTATATTATCATTTTAATTCTTTTGCCACCCACTAAATATCCATTTGAATCCAATCACCTTATGCCCTTTGTGAAGAGTAGTAAGTTGTCATATATTATTTTTATTAATGGTATGCATCTATTCATTCATAGAATTTCTTTATTTTTCTTCTTTATAAGCCTCTTCAAAGGTTACATCATATATCTCTTGCAAGTTAATGAATCATAATATATAGAAAGATAATAAAAAAACAATCATTATTATATCAATTCTTCTAATCACATCATATATCTCTTAAGTCACTTTTGTTTCTCTTGTAATTGGACTAGTTGAATCATATGTTGTGACTTATATTCTGATTTGTCTTGGTGATTGCTCATAAGAAATAACTTTTCCATTTGCTTGTATTGTATCATTTTTTTCTGAAATATATTTTAGTGGTTCTTTGTTGTTCCAACTATATATATGACTTTCATCATATTTAATATCTCTTGGTGCCATAACTTTCTTAGTAATAAGATTATATAAATTTTAGTTACTAGAATCCTCACCATAATCTAATAAAATATAAATTTTGACCTTAGTTACTAGAATTCTCACCGTGATCAATTCTTGGCTCCTACATGTTCTATAACTCATTTGGAATAACATTACTAATAAACTGTCCAGGCAATAATATCTCCCCAAAAATTTTTTAGGAGTATTTTTTTAAAACATACTTTGAACTAAATGAAGAATAGTCTTATTTTTTCTTTTAGAAACTCTATTATGTAGAGGTGTATATAACATGGTGCATTAATGTATAATTTTATTTTTATTATAAGAAATTTTAAATTCATCTGACATGTATTCGCCTCCTCTATTTGTTCTCAAGCATTTTAGCTTAATAGCCACTTTGTGTTTCAATCAAGTTCTTAAACTTTTTAAATTTACTAAATAATTGTTTTTAATAAATAAACCTATGTTTTGCCATTATAATCATCTATTAATTATTTAGGAGTCTTTCTTCTCTAAGCATAGTTTGAACTTTATAATCATCTTCTCTAAGAATAGTCTTTTTTTTTCTTTTAGAAACTTTATAATGTAGATGTGTATGAAATAAAATACTTATTTCCACCACTTAATGCAGGAACGATAGGACCGCATACATCTGATTGCATCGAGTCAAGCCATTGCCTTACTCTTCTTGTTTGTATCATCTCGAATGATCTCCTCTATTGCTTGTTAATGATGCATATTTCATAAAATCTTATTCTTCTCTAAAAGTTTGAAAAAAAAAATTAAAGTTATCATATCTAAGATGTGATAGTATAAAATTATTCATAATACTAATATGTAAATAATTTATTATGTTAGTGCCCAATTGTAGAAAAAATATTTTATTCTTAGTCATTTTTATATTAGAGATTAAAATTTTATTCTTATCATAAATTAAAAAAAGATAGATATTTTATTTCAATATCGTATCCTTTTTTTAAGTAACTAACCCAAGCTTAAAATGATGTTGCCCTTCATATCAGAAATATTATAAACATCGTATACTTGTTTTCCATTATTGAGCTCAAGAAAAATATTACCTTTTTCTCTTGCCATAGTATTTGTGACAAATATAAAAAATAATATTATCAAAATAATTCATATCATAATAGCTACTCATGTGATTAGAAGCCCTAGTGTATACATACCGTCATAAATTAGTTATCTTTCATGTTATTGTTAGACATTAATAGAATAAAATTATTATTCTTTTCTTCTGTATTTGTCAAATCTATATTCTAACTTTATTGTTGGAATTATAATAACATTCTTGTAGTGGCCAAACTTCTTACGGATATAATATTGAATATGAGATTTATCATATCTCCTATTTCTATCTCATCCACACCCTTGATCTCGACATTGCTATTGGTCACTTTGGATTGTGTTGTCTGGTTGTTTTGTGCTTCTTGAATAGGTTGACCTCTTCCCCTTTTTCCTCATTACCCATAACATTTATCTTCTTAAGACTTTGGTTCTTTTTTGTTTTAAAGAATAAGTTTAGTTTGTATAGCTTACTTACTCTAGTGACTTATCTTTCACTGTAAGCCTTGGTATACTTAAAGAGAACCCATTAATTATTTTAAATATATGTATTCTTAATCTTTGGATTCTTTAGTTGTTATGATAATAAAATCAAACTTGGGATCCAAAGATGCTAAAATTTTCTCCGTTACTCTTTGGTTATTTATTTCTTCACCAATTTTTGTCATTTGGTAAATAATAAAAATGACTTAAGAGAGATAATCGAAGATAGATTCTGAGGTACCTTTTCATAGTTTTTCGAATTCACCTCTAAAGCTTGTAGGTGGATCTTTTACATCTTGTCCACACCACTAAATGTTCTTTATAGAGTGTCCCATTGTTTTGATGTTCTCAATAAAACAATAATATCTAATGTTGCTTCATCAAGGCCTTAGTATATATCATAAACAAGGTCTTGTGATTTCTTTTTCTATTAGTCTTTCAGTTATTTTATTGCTTCTCTGTCCATTTGTGCTTCTTCCTCTATACTTGGTTCAATAAAACTATCTTTTACAAACACTCGTACGTCTACAATACCTAGAAGTATTATGCACCATAAATTATAGTTTATCTTTATCAATCAGGAGATTTGTGTTGGGAATATATTTGAGAAAGTTAGGGATAAATTTAACTATGATACCAAACGAAGGAGGAAAATACGAGAGTAGAACAAGATAAATTTTGATAGAAATGAGGTTTCTCTCAAATATATTCTCTAAAAATTTGTTATAATTCACTTATTTTCAAGTTATCAGAGGGATAAAAATATGATTTTGTATAAATCAAGGAAAGACTCTCAATATAACATGCTATATTTAATATGCGAGGAGAAAAACTCTAAATTAGATTCTTCTTACGATGAATATCAAATTTTAATTTAATTTATTTATTACATGAACTTATTGTTCTGAATGTAAATAAATTTAATACTCTAATTTGAAGGCTTCCCACATTGCTTTAGGAGATTAGGTTCTCGAGATTTGGACAAATGCGGTCAGTAAATTACTTTCTCTCATGACTCTAGCTGGTGCTGGCAATTGCTTTATGAAACCATGATGATTTTATTCTAATTGTTGTTAACAGTCGTCAGATTAATGTGATGCAGGACAGGTAGCTTTTTGATGTCCTGCTTTCTCCCTAACCTATCTTTTAAGATCTTTTTATAATTCATGAACAGTCGAAGGTTTCTAATATTCTAATGCAACACGCAATAGAATAACTATGATGTCGCTCCTTTTTGCGATGAGAAATGGATATAAAATGATGATGTGAAAAGGACAAATATCAACCAAATTAACTTATGAATTTATCATATCTAAGGATCAACTTAGTTTCGGGAGATAATTTATTATGACCTAAGTTTTGAAAAAAATTTACTACGTCGATAACTCTTATTTTTGGGTGGAAACTATTGCATGAAATATTATTGCCTACTTCTCTTTGTTTACTTCAATTAGGTTTTGGACATCCTTATGGGTCGATCTATAATATATCTTTTTTAATTATCCTTTTACTAGGAATGTTTAAGGTTTTTGAAAATGCAAAAAGGTAAATATTTGTTGTTACAAATTTTGATATGGAATTGGTATACCCTCTATATGTTAAATATTAAGATCCTTCGTTCTATTCCTACCATCCATGCTATAAAAATATAAAACATCCAAAATATCTCTAGTATTGGTATACTCATATCAGTTTATAGCATCAACTAACAATCAAATAAAAGTCGTTGATGGAGACTAATCGTAATATATATATATATATATATATATATATATATATATATATATATATGTAATATTTTATATTTTATAAAGGAATATGGATAATTACTAAACCCACTAGTTCTGAAGGGATAGACAGTCAATAACCACCATCTTTGAGCACATCAATATGGAGACAAACATGCAAGTATTGGATGATTTTGACACTTCAACTACACAGCGGGTCACTGCATTTACGATTGATGGTTTATATTAGACTACATGCAATCAATCGTCAATGACGGTGCAAGCAATGACATGGATATCGGCGGTAGTCACCTTGCTTCCACAGTGCCTCCCAACGGTAACAAGCTCTCTCCAACGGTCAGATATATTCCGTGGAGTAGAAAAGGTGGCTTTTCCTACCCGGTTTCAGCCTTCCGCCGGTGCGTCCCGCGAGGCAAAAATGGGAGCTAATGTCGTTGACGGATCGGAGACGCAAAGAATCCAATTGGTGTGATGCCCACGAGCCTCGATCACCACCGTCCCTCTGCCCGCCCACCGACACCAAAAATAGTAACTTACCATTAGGATGAAATTAATTAATTAATTGAATTAAACGACCACCTCTTTAAGAGTTAAAATCTCTCTCGTGGTCTGGCACACGGAGACAAAGGTCTCTCATCTCATCTCCCTTCGCTTATCTTCTTCTCTCTCCTCCTCGCTCGCTCGCTCAGCTCTCTCTCTTTGCCGACAAAGGAAGGAAGGAAGGATGCAGCGCCAGTCGCTGGGATCGCCGGGCTCCAAGACCCGACTCTCCAGCGGAGGCGTCGCCGGGAGAATGGAGCAGCAGCCGGAGGAGGATATGAAAGCGGAGAAGCAGATCCGATGGAGCCTGAGAGCGGATAGGTCCATCCACCTCATCCCCATTCTCACGATCCTCTGCCTCCTCGTCCTCTTCCTCTTCTCCCATGACCCTTCCCCTGCAGGTAGTAAACCGATCGCCTCCCTCGGTCACTCAGCTCCTCTTTGTTCCCTTCTCTTCTAACATACTATACACCTGGTCCTCTTTTTCCGCAGATTTGGAGGCCTTCGGCGCCAGCGGCATCCTGCGACATGACACCAAAGGTACATACTGCGAAATCAAGCACCGCGGGTCTCCTTCGATTCATCGATTTCTGTTGTCTTGACGACGAATTCTTTGCTTCTCTTGTCGGATTCTTTTACCGCACCGTAGCGGTTTCCGGGGCTGAGAGGGTGTCGGCGATCCACAGCAACCGGGGGCTGAAGGCGGCGGCGCGCAACCGGAAGCTGGGCGTCTCTCAGCCGGATGTTCGCACTTGAGCGGTCAGGTTCCGCCACGTCCACGCGGGTATCGACGAAAGCAGCGGCGGCGTGGTGGCCGGGGCGGGCGTCGGTCTCTTCTCTCTGTGATCGATGTAATTACTCTGTTATTAATATCAATTCTTTTTTTGAAAAATAGAGAATAAATGACTGTGTTATTATTATATGCAATGTTTTTTTTTTAAAATTTTATTTTGAACTTTATGACAGAAAGGGAAAATAATAACGCGCATCGATGAGATCAAGTATTATCAATTTAATATAGGATGGGGATTTGGTTAAGAGGCGTGAGGATGGGGAGTGGTACGGTACTGCAGCTGCGAGCTGGCACTAATGGGGTGACAGCTCCAAAGCACCAAATTATGTTACACACACATTAACACGAGGAGTCGTGACTGCGATCGTGACAAGTTCACGAAGGTAGTCCGACTGCCAGCTGCTGCCATCTAGCTTTTCTACCCATGTGAAGGAACTGTGGGCCGGAATTTGTCTGAGCATCAACCTCATTGCATATTATAAATTATCTTTATTCATTATAGTTTCCAAATGTTACTACTAATTGAGCAATGTTATTCCTTAAATTCATTTTTGACGTGAACTTAGCATAGTAATCGATCTTGATAATTTTTTATTATAATAAAATAGTATAAGCTGACTTGAAGTCGAGCGTTCAAAGTTGTATCATTGGTTATCACATCACACATCCTATTTCTATCTTCATCCGTAAAAGGTGCTTAGTGTATATATATATATATAGTAAATCT